>NC_054543.1:37717506-37822506 GCF_017654505.1 Polyodon spathula | reverse complement strand
ATACAGTAAAGGGAACATAACTCAAAATGACGCACATGGCTAAAAGGAAGCTTAAAAAGAAAGCCTTGTAAGAAACAAGCATGTGCTTTAGGTTAGTGTTGCATGTTAGTAAATGTACAGCAGACATAACGTTACTGTATAATACTGTGAAGCATCTTTTCTGTATATATTATGTGTTTGCTCATTTGGAAACATATACATCCCATCCTGGAGCCTCTACATGTAGTTCTTGTTTTGGAAACATAATAAAAGCACTTGAGTTACAAAGCTCGAAAATAAATCCAACATTGACACATATTTTTAAATATGTTTTATCTGAGTAAATGTATCATTTTATATTTAAGTGTATGTATGATTTAGGTTCTTTCTCAGTACAACCAATACAAGCTTATCTCTTCTAAATGAAAAAAAAAATGCTCATTCATGTTACCAAGGCAACAGTGATTTGCAGTCATTTTGGAAAACAACTTTCTATTAAACAACTCCACTACAATTAGTGACCAACTACCCATGCAATATAAACGGCATGCTTTGCTCTGACATCACTGTCACCTATTCTATATGAAAAAAAATCCAATAAAAGATTTAACAAAAAACGATAACACATTTCTACCTCAATATTTGGTAATTCATTAATTTGGTTACTGTCCAGTAAGGTCAAGTTGACAGTTTATTGTACATGTGCTGTACTTTACTGTATAATGGCCTTCAGTATTTCACAAATAGGTTGCAAAATAACAAGGCAGGACAGTATTAGATCTTTAGAATGATAGTAGTAAGCAGCATAGTATTGTTTTTGACAATCAATTGGTTGCATTCAAGAACTTTTTTTTTTGTAATTTTCTTTCTAGCAAATTATTACTTCAAAAAAGGACATAGGGATGCTCTGCTGTGTGGCAATGGCAGTGACGCGGGGTAAGACATGCTTTATTATGGAAACTAGATGATCCGTGTAATAGGAGGCTTCAATAAAGAGACGAGTAGCCTACATTTGAAGAACAAATCATAACAATTCTGTTGGTGTTGCCTCCCTTATAAAAGTTTACCATAGTGAAAGCAGAGCAGAGTGTAATAAAGCACAGTGAAGCATAGGTAAGCATTGTCGAGGTATGGTAAAGCATATTAATAAATATGGCAAACCAGGGTAAACTATGGTAAAGGCACAGTATAACCATGGCAAAAGCATGGTAAAACATCAAAAATACTGTGCAAAAATACTGTGGAAAACTTTTATAAGGGGTGTGCTGTTCGCAAGCACAACTTGCTAACAACTGACAGTGTTAATCGATTAATTATTGTTATTAATAAAGTTAAATATATTGATATAAATTATATATATATATATATATATATATATATATATATATATATATATATATATATATATATATAGTATATTGTGTGTGTGTGTGTGTGTGTATATATATATATATATATATATATATATATATATATAGTATATTGTATATTGTATATTGTTAACAGTGCCTGAGGATTCATTAATGTCTGTGTTAAAACTGGTTGGTTTCGTTCCAGGCAATGCCCTGAAGGTTTTACATGTTTAAAAGGGGGCAGAAACCCGGATTATGGATACACAAGTTTTGACACATTTGGTTGGGCTTTCTTGTCATTGTTTCGGTTAATGACTCAAGACTTCTGGGAAAATCTGTATCAGCAGGTAAGCATTTTTTAAATTTTAGAATGCACTCATTAACTCATTAACGTGCTTAGTATGCACTGTACCACATATCCTGTTTCATATGGTTTTCATGCCACATTACCATGTTTATATGTCATGTTTTCAGACCCTACGAGCAGCTGGGAAAACATACATGTTATTCTTTGTGCTGGTCATTTTCCTGGGATCATTCTACCTTGTGAACTTGATTCTGGCTGTAGTTGCCATGGCCTATGACGAACAAAACCAAGCAACACTCGAAGAAGCCGAACAGAAGGAAGCAGAATTCCAGGCAATGCTTGAGCAACTGAAGAAACAGCAAGAAGATGCACAGGTGTATATTGAGCTAATCTTCTGTCATGGTCACTTTTGACTTCAAATACTATAGTGTACTTAAATGCCAATGCTTGATAATGTAACATGTGTCTCCTCACAATTTGAGGTTAATGATATCAAAAAACAAATCAATGTATGTTTTTATTAAATGTAAAATGACATACATAGTCAAGTTGTCATAATGTTAGGTTACAGATGTAACCCTGGTTCACTGAAAGAGAAGACGACCACCAACAATACTTATGGGATATGCCTGCCACAGGTCAGGTATTCACTGAGCATTTTATATCAGAGCTGTCGATATGCCCCTCTGGGAGTGATGTCCTCAGTCCCGCCTTCTGAGGGAACAAATAGTCACTCCGCGGAGCTCACTTCCTGTTTTGAGTTGAACCCGCGATTTCTCAGGTTAATGGTTGTCTTCTCTTTCAGGGAACCAGGGTTACATCCGTAACCTAACGTTCCCTTTCAATTCGAAGACGACCACCAACAATACTTTTATACCACAATACTGTATACCAAAGCCGTCGGGAGGGAGAGTGAGCGGAAACAGCAAACGAGGGGCGTCTTGAAACTGCAAAACCTTGGTTAGCAGTGTGAGTGTGCAACCTCAGGGACCCTTAAGTCAGTACAACCTGGTGTAAGTATGCAGAGTAGTCCAGCTAACTGCAGTACATATATCAGACAGTGAGGCTCCTCTAAAGAGGGCTCATGATGTAGCTATTCCTCTGGTAGACTGTGCAGCCACCCGTCCAGGTGAGGGTATGCCAGCATTAGTATATGCAGTCAAAACTGTATTCCAAAATCCAGTGAGACAGCCACTACTTTGAAAGGGCTTGACCCAGGGTCCTTACACCATAACTGACACAGAGCTTTTGTCCTGTCAACCGGGCAGAGGGAGTTTAGTCTCTGATCCGAAGAAAATGGAGGGGGATGGAAAGCCTGTAGTTTCACGGACTGATTTAAGTGGAAAACCATAACCACCTTAGGGAGGAAACCATGGTTCGTGAGTAATGATACGTTGTTTCCATCGTCCCAGATGGACATACAGGAACTGTGCACCGACAGAGCCTGTAGCTCACTGACCTGTTTGGCAGAGATGATGGCTAATGAAAAGGCTATCTTCATACAGAGGTGTTTCAACTTTATGGAATGAACGGGCTCAGAACCTCCAATACGTGGTCTAGACTCCACTCGGGGTGGATGTCCCTTCTAGGTGGACGTAACCGCCGAGCGCCCTTTAAAAAACAGGTTGCTAGGAAATGGTGCCTGGGGACATGGCATGCAGATATGGCTGCCAAGTACACTTTTAGGGTAGAAGTGTATTTACCCGCTTCTAGCAGTTCTTGTAGGAATTGTGTGATAGCTGCTATAGGGCAAGAGATAGGGTCATGACCCCGGGTCAGACACCTGTCTTGAAAATACCTCCACTTGTAGGCATACAGCGACCTTGTGGAGTAGGCCCTAGCATTCTGTAGTGTACTTACGACTTCATCTGAAAGCCCTAAAGTAGACAGACAGTCACGTTCAGGGGCCAGACCCATAATTAGAGTCTGCTCAGTTCTAGAGTGCCAGAGAGTACCTGTCGTCTGACTGAGGAGATCCAGGCGTAGCGGAATCTTCCAGTACTGGTCTTGTAGAAGCTATCAGAGAGTCAAAAACCAGATTGTCCTGGGCCATCTGGGGACCACCTGGAGAATTGTCACTTTCTCACTCCAGACCCCTTGTTCAATATTTAGATTACAACTCTTTTTAAAAGCGTTCTTTGTCAGTGGGGTAGTTTGTGACCAGAAACCAAGTAGACACAGAGAATGGCTTTGGACCCCCCTTTGTATACTCCAATGCTGTTAATTTCATATACAGAATGATATTGTGACCCACTTTGGCGTTACAGAGTGTAGTCAGAAGGTATTGAGCCACACCTGAAGCAGGCACATATGGAGTAATCCCAACTGGAGGGCAAATGCAGCTACGACCATCAGACTCAGCAAATTTTGACACAACACCAGAAGTAAAACAGGGATAGACAGGTCTGTATAGCGGCCACTCTGTTGTCTGACAGGTAGGTTCGCATTGTAAGGGAGTCAAGCTGGAGTCCCAAGTAAGCCATACTTTGCACCGGTACTAATTGGCTCTTGGCATCATTGAGGGTGAGACCCAGCCTTGACAGATGCTCCATCATGATAGCCGTGTGGGCCATTGCTCTTTCCTGCATCTGGGAACAAACAGATCAGCCAGTGTCCAGGTAGTTCAACACCCTGATGGTGTCCTCGCACTTTGAGAACTCATGGGGCCTAAGGAGAGGCCGAATGGCAGCATGGAAAACTTTAGGACGCAGTGGTAAACCAGTCACCCAGACAGAGACTGTGTGTGATCATGTGACAGACATGACAGTGTGTGATCATCTGGAACCTCCTCTCCTTCTAGGACCCATTGAGGTCGCTATCCTTCTTCAGCACCCGAAAATACGTTGAGTAGAACCTCTCCTCCTGGGAGGTTGGTTCTATGAGGTGGATTCTCATTTGAGGTTCTCATTTGAGAAGTAATGTAGCTACTAGGGTCTCTCATGGATGTAACCGTGATCCCTCGAAAGGAAGGAGGACCCGCGCGGAGCCTGTGTGTATGGTGGCAAGCACCCAAGTGTCCTAGTAGCAGTTGCACCAATATTGCAGATGTTGTTGTGTAAAAGGGTGGGTCTGTGGCCACAAGCCTTCAGGGTTCTTGCTTGGGCTGTTGAGGTTCTGGCGGAGCCTGTTGTGTGGGCTGTCTGGGGTGGCGGTGGAACTGCCCCCAGGAGCGCTGTTGCGTTTTGAACCCCAGTTCCAGCGCTCCTCCATCCTTGTGGGTAGGTCCGGTTCTTAACTGCCACAGAAGCTTGAAGTAGAGCTCTCAGGTCACCAAGCGGGGCGGTGGGGATCAGGACCGACCAGTGTCTCATTCTATCTTGCGGCGACGCATGGGAAGGGAGCATCAAGGCTATCTGCCGAGACGCCTCACGGGGGGTTGAGCCTTCTGCCTCGCCAAATACTCCAGAGCCTGAGTCATTTGGTCCTTTAAATCAGAGATGCCCTGTGCCTGTTTCGATTATCTTGCCCACTTAGCACTCCGTGCAGGAGATCTAGAGCGACTGCGAGCCTGAGGCACCACAGCCTGAGCACGTGGCATGCTCTGCGAGGGGCCCTGGGACAATTGGAGGATGGGGGAGACTGGGGCTACCAAGGCCGAGGACGGTTCAGTCGAGCTAGCTGGAGAAGCCACACCTGCTGAGTCTGCTGCGAAGCACAAAGGATGTCTGGCTAGAGCACCTAGGCACAGAGGGAGCCGAAGCACCAAGGGTGCCAAAGGTATCAGGGGTCTGAGACCTTGATGCCTGAGGGTACGAAGCACCGGGGGGCATTCATCTGTGGAGCATCGAGGCACAGAGGTGCTGAAGCAGCGAAGACACAGAACCTGTGAGGCATCAAGGGCTTCCAAATACTGGCGCACTTGGGCACCGAGGGTGCAGGAGCAA
Source organism: Polyodon spathula (assembly GCF_017654505.1). Lineage (NCBI taxonomy): Eukaryota > Metazoa > Chordata > Actinopteri > Acipenseriformes > Polyodontidae > Polyodon > Polyodon spathula. Next base: position 37,816,984 of record NC_054543.1, on the reverse strand, counting down.
CGAGGTCCCCGACAGCACTGAATCTCTGAGGCTCAGAAAGGTGCTGAAGCTCCAAGGAGCGTCTAAATCATGGAATATCTAAGCACTGAGGGTGCCAAAGCATTGAGGGCATCGCATGCACTGAGGCTGTGAGGCCCCCAGGGTATTGAAGCACTGAGGAGTGATGAGCACTGAGGGCATCTGACTCTGGAGCTCAAGGCATGGAGGGCAGTGAAGCACCGAGGGCACCATATGCATGAGGCTCTGAGGTTCCGAGGGTGTTGAAGCACTGAGGGGTGTACAAGCACCGAGGGCATCTGACTATGGAGCTCCACGCCAAGGCACAGAGAGTGCCACAGCACCAATGGCACCGTGTGCACTGAGGCTTTGTGGTCCCAAGTGTGCTGAAGCACTGAGGGCTTTTGAACTTTGGAGAACTGAGGCACCAAGGGCGCTGAAGCACTGACGGCACTATGTTTCTGAGGCCCCAAATGCCGAAGCACTGAGGGCGCGTAAGACTGGGGCACCACAGTCGTGAAACACCGAGGGCACTGAGGGTCTGAGGTCCCATGGGTGCCGAAGCACTAGGGGTATCTAATGCCTTTGAGTACTAAAGTGCCTGGGCACCAAAGCACCGACTCACGGAGCATCTGAGCACCAAGGTCACCGAAGCACTAAGGCATCGAGGCTCCCAAGCATTTAGTGCACCGAGTACCGAGGGTACTTGGGACAGGTGCCTAGCCTTAACTGCATGCAGTCACACAACATGGGGTAGTGTAGCATGCATCGGGGTGATACACAGGCTCGATGGCTGCGGTAGGCAATAGTAGAGTAGTCTGAAAGCTCATGATCCTGCACCAGGGTATTGCGTGGGCGATAGTCTGACCTTAACCGCGTGCAGTCACATGACTGGGGCAGCAAGGAGCTCATGCTGGAGTGGAGCACAGACTCAAGAGCTGTGGCAGGCGAGGGCTGGACAGTACTGTAAGTTTTTTTTTTTTTTAAGGCCCAATGCACCGAGATGGCTAGGCCAAGAACTCTATTCAACAGCGGGGCAAGGCAGAACCAGGCCCCGGTGGGGGAGGCACACGTTGTCTAGTGTTATTTATTTATTTATTTATTTTCTAACAACTGGAAAGCCGACTTCCAGCAATATTTTTTAAAAATAAACCAGGAGAACTCCAGTAAAACTCGAGTGGGAACTCTTTCATACAGATTCAGTCACAGCAACTGGTTTGGGTTAGTACCTTACCTTACCGCGGTGAGAAGCAAAAGAGGAAGTGAGCTCCATGGAGTGACTTTTTGTCCCCTCAGAATGCGAGACAGAGGACGTCACTCCCTGGAGGGGCCTTTTGGCTGCTCTGATATAAAATACTCAGTGAATAGCTGACCTGTGGAAGGCATATCCCAAAAGTATTGTTGGAGGTGAAATGTGAAAATCTTTGAAATGAATTGAAAGGGAACCCCTGATTCCGAATCTCAATAAAAATGTGCGGAATAACTTAGCCGATCTCTAGATACATGTAAAACACTAAAACAAAACATACATACTTCCATACAGAGTGCCTCCACTATATCTCTGTCACCATGGATACACATCTCTAGTGGGGTAATAATAATAAGATACAGACTGGCTACATACCATTTCATGAAAATATTAACCAAATGCCATGTGGCTGATGTTTTTTATATTTTTCTAACACTGTAAATGTGGTTTTCCTTGTTCTCTCCGTTTCACTTCAGGCTTCCTAATTTACTTTTTAACTTATGTCAAAACCTGCTAGATTTTATATCTAAAAATATATCACATGCAACATACACACACCCACCCACACACACCCACACACATACACAAAGTACTTGTGTAAGTGTCACCAACGATAATTTAAATATGCGCTGTGCCGTAAGCACGGCATTCGTTACGACTGTGACAAGTTTACGGAAACTCAAGTTTACCATACACACCCCCTCTTGGGGAGAAGGGGTGGTTCTGGGTGTCCCAAGACCCATTCTGGGTAATATATATTATATAATATATATATATATATATATATATATATATATATATCTATATATATAATATATATCTGAGATTATATAGACTTACATTTCATTTAAGTAATAATCTGGCTGGAACAAAGTATTGCAATGGAATACACTGGAAGAGCCCATGTTGCTTACCCCTGCCTGAAAGGTGTTCTTCAGAGTGAGTAGCCAAACAAAAACCCAATTTTTTAAAACAAAAACAGAGCTAGCTGTGTTTGTCTAGTTTGTTGGTGAATACAGAGCCTGCAGGCTAGAGCATGCTTTTACACAATGCATTACCCTGAATTGTGTTTGGATTTCGATATCCTTCAAGTATTAAGGTCGCTATGTGTTTGAACCCAGGCTGCCGCTGCAGCAGCTGCCAATGAGTATGGTGAGTACAGTGGAGGCTGCGGAGTGACTGAGAGCTCCTCAGAGGCATCGAAGCTCAGCTCCAAGAGTGCCAAGGAACGGAGAAACAGACGCAAAAAGAGAAAACAGAAATATGAGGATGAGGAGAAAGGGGACACTGATAAATTTCACAAATCAGAATCTGAAGACAGCATAAAAAGAAGAGGCTTTGGCTTTTCTTTTGATGGAAACAGGCTTAGCTATGAAAAGAGATATTCCTCCCCGCACCAGGTAAGGTTCTAAAATACTTTCACGACTGGCTTAGCTTTAAAATGTGCTTTAGTATGGCACTGCAGAACAGGCATAAGTAACTTAAATTCTGTTAAGTATTAGGGTTAGTGTAGAACCAAAAACAGCAAAGCCATTTTTAATTGACCAAGACCTTTTCCTCTTCTGTAAAGCTACATTGGTACATATTTGTCAACTGTGGTGTCATTAAGATTGCTCTGTCATCTTGAAATATGTCAGAAACAGTCTTGTTTTGTGAAGACATCAGCTGTAAACTATTAAACAGAAATAATTTTGTTTTGGCAGTCTACATTTTGCCAGAACTTAGCTTAGGGATTTTAAGCAAAACGTTTTTAAAACAAGAGTTTGAGTCTGTCACCAATGAAACCAAACATAACTCAGATAAATATCTCTTGCAGTCTCTGCTGAGTATTCGGGGCTCCTTGATTTCTCCGCGACGCAACAGCAAAGCAAGTCTGTTCAGCTTCAGAGTGCGTAGGGATGTAGGCTCCGAGAATGACTTTGCAGATGACGAACACAGCACCTTTGAAGATGGTGAAAGCAGAAGGGGTTCACTCTTTGTGCCGCATATGCTGGAGAGACGCAACAGTAACATCAGCCAGACCAGTAGATCATCCAGAGTAATGCTTCCCATCAATGGAAAGATGCACTGCAACGTGGATTGCAATGGAGTGGTTTCGCTAATGGGTGGACCATCGGGGCCAACCTCACCTGTTGGATGCCTTCTGCCAGAGGTCATAATACATATAAGAAAGGTTTTGTAGGGAAAACAAATCAACAAGTGATTACAAAATACTTTATATGTGCAAAAGAAATACTGTTAATGCAACCATATAAACATTAGGTACAACCAAGCAAAGACATGCAGCTCACAGCATGGCCAAATGCATATGTTTGCACTACAACACAGAAGTCATGTGGAGTCAATTCAAGGAAGTTGAATTAAAAACATAACATTAAATACTATGAATATGTTAGCATTTCCCACCTATTTCCCTTACTCTCCTCCAATCAACGTTTTTTGCGAAATTGATGATTAATGTTGACTTTTATTTTATAAAGAATTTACCATTTTTTTTATCTTTATTTTTCAATTCAAGCAGAGAATGGGTGAACTCAACCTTTATGCTTTAAAAAAAACACACACTTTTTATGCCATTGAGAAACATGTTACCAGCATTCCAATTGAAATAACGTTTGGTTACAGCGGAACTATACCTTGTAAAGATAAAGATCCTACACAAATTTTAAAATGTTCTCAAATAAACCGTAGAAAACGTAGCCTACACATACATTTATAGCATACATTTACGAGTAAAGAAGTGTGTACAAAACAAAACATTAAATAGTTGAACAGAACTAACTTCCACTTATTATTCGGAGTCTGAGCTCCCCCTCTCCTGCTTCAGCACAGCTGGAATCGCTGGAAGGCAAGGCAGATGGGCACGCTTCGTCCTGCCGCGGAGACTTCAGCTGTCAGTCAGGGTATTGTGCACAATATTAATTAAGACTAGGAACTGTCACCTATAGCAAAAGCTTACCTACACCTTGACCAGCTAATTTCAACGTAGCCGCTTTGAATGACAGGCGCTGTAGCTGGTAAACGAAAGTGCACAGTTGGTGCAGGTCTTTGTGATTAACAGTCATTTAAACGAATGTGAGCATTCTAGCGCTGCTTCAGTCAACAATGTCAGAACAGGGCGAAAGGTGACAGTGACAGTGAAACTACAGTACTAACAGCCCACTGAGATGACTGACAGCGCCCCCTAGCCATTCAGAGCGGAACAGAGACTGACAATAAGTATAAAACCTACACAAACTAAACAATTATTTTTGGTAGGAAAATAGAAAAAAATAGCAAGTGGTTTTACCGACTGTTATCCTATATAAATTTAATTCAGTCAAACTCATATTTTATGGGAATTCGACGTTTAACGAGCTTTACCGATTAATATCGAAAACTAGAAAGCCTAATCATAATACAATACATCTAATCCTGTAAAAGCCACTTAAAACTAATTTGCTTCTTTACTGTAATCTCTTCTTACGTTAAGCTGCATATATAAGCATGTTTCCCCTTTCGCTGTGCATCTTAGCTAAACACTTGTTGATCTTGGCTGCCTGTCCAGATGTCAAAATATGACAAGCTGCATATGTCTAGCTTTTGCAGAGAGAAGAGGAGAAACCACTTCTCATGTTACATCTGTTGTTAGCTGTATCAAAATATCAAAATTATAAGCAAATACATAATTAATACTTGCAGGGTTTAGATTGCCATCCCTACAATTTAAACAGTTTGCTTAGGCAATATACTTACTCAACTGGGGTTAGCACTCAGTAGATGCTTGGTTTGATTAAGCTCTACAATGCATTAATACATTATGTACAACAAGAAAAGAGTGTTTTCTGCAAAATTCTGCAGGAATGACTTTTTAATGAAAAACAGTGATAATGAGTATAAATAAATAAGAAAAAATGAGTTACAGTTAGTTAAATGCATTTTTTTTTTAAATTAAATCGCATTACTAAAAACTGTAAAGAAAAATGAACGTGTTTGCTGAATTTTATGGAAATCAAAGAAGAAAAAAACATGTGCAATAAAGCAAAGAGAGTTGACTTTTTTAAAAACTCTTACAGCACTGACCAGTGGATGCCATTTTTTAAAAATATACATAAAACATAACAATTCCTTAAAAATAACTTAAATACAAATACAGTTATGGCCAAAACATATGACTATAGTTAATCACATTAGTAATAAGAACTTTTGCCTACCTCAATAAGATTGTAAAGGTGCATTGGGATTCAAATTAGCATTGGTACATTTTACAAATGCACTGTTTTACAAATGTCTAGTAGGATTGGAGCACTTTTGTACAAGTGTAACGGGGTGTTTTTAGAAACATATGTTGTTCTTCAAAATGTTCTAATTTTAAAACGTATCCACATCAAGACAACATATAGAAATAGTTTGGAAACTGTGACAAATGCTTGGAAACTGGCTTTTTTTTTTGTTTCTGTGACAAAGGACACAAGTAAAAGTGCTACCATTACATACCACAAAACAAACAGGAAAATAACAATTAAAAAAAAAAAATCTGTGTAATCGGATAATATCTAATATAGTTCACCGCCCACTTCCTTTTTGAACATTCATGTTACTACACCATGTACAAAAAAACGTGTGTATTTCTATATATAATTAGAATGACATCTTTCAGGACCTGCAACATAGGAAGTGCAAGCAAGGTCCTCATTGTTTTTCTCTGACCTTTCACATAGGAGTAACAGAACAACGCTTCGCTTTGAACCTGCGACTAAATTGTGAAATTCTTCTGTAAAATAATAATAATAATAATAATAATAATAATAATAATAATAATAATAATAATAATAATAATAATAATAATAATAATAATAATAATCTTACCTTATTTCGTTCTTCAGTAGCCACTGTTTGTCTATCCATGGTCGTTGTCACTGTCTTCTGCCATTTTAACAGAAGCTGTGATGGTGAGTTATTGGAAATAATGGACTTGCATTTTGCGTTTGTGTCCTATCGTTTGCCGTTATGTTAATTTGGATTTGTTTCCAGAGCTCACCGATGGCCTTAGGAATCTCATTATGGCTGAACGTTAAAACGTGCATTGAAACCACACCACACTTCTCACTATACAAATAGTGTGTATGCGCTCTAGTGACATGTACAGTGATAGTAGGGAGCAAATGTTTAAGTTTTTGTTTTTTTGCAGAAGAAAAATTTAATTTCATGAGTGCAAATTCCGTGATTTGTTCCATGACCGCTGAATCCTGGAGGGACTAAGTAAGGCTATTTAACTATAGATGATAATACATCCAAAACTTCTAAACACTTGATCAAAAATGTCATATAAAAAACTAAGTTTCATCAACGTTTCATTAAGTACCTTTATCAGAATACTTCACAAAGTAAATATAAAGTCCCCTCTCCCTATACAATAAATGTATACGAAAGAACAGCTTTAACCCTGAAACATTTAGGAAGTTATACTTTACAGACCATATTTTTTATTTTAAAAGTAGCTTTGAATGGTTTTAATGTTAAGGTTTTAATTACAGGCCACCACCACAACTGAAACTGAGACCAAGAAGAAAAGATCTGGGTCTCATCAGATGTCAATGGATTTTTTAGATGAGCCTACTGCAAGGCAAAGAGCTTTAAGTGTGGCAAGCATTTTAACAAACACCATGGATGGTATGTGATATTTATTAATGTGCTATTTCCTACTGTATATCAAATTCAAATATTCAGGACAGTTCAGTTCCTTAATGACTTAAGAGTGTCAGACACTTCTTTACTCAAAGTGGTAAGGGTCTGATATGGGTTATCTAACCATGTTGTTGATTCTGAGTCATTGGGATAGTTTGGGCAAGACTTTACAAAGTTTTCAGATTGACCAGCTACTTGGAACTGGACAATCATTGAGGAACCAAATGACGGCCTCTTGTTTGTTAATTTATGTTTACTCCACTGTGTCATTTGCACCATATTAATAATAATTCTCATACGGAATGAATGAGAAGCAACTCAAAGATTCTTGAATAGTTTGATGTTAGCCTCAGGGTGGAATTCAGGGTCCTGTAACTGGGCAGCAATTACTTAATTAGTTAAAGCTATCATCATTATTAACCTATATTTAAACTTCAATCTCACACACCTTCTCTGTCTAGTATTTCGCTTTCTAGCCAATGTATAGACTTTTAAACGTGTTCTGAAATCAGATCTTTTTGATAAATTCATATTCTAGTCGGTGGAGACAGAATCATCATGCCTAACCAACGGCGCCTTATTCTTTCATCCAATTCGGACGTCTCTGACCAGGATTTAGAGTTTCCTACCTGCTCTCGTAAATTGTTTCAGCCCACTGCAACTTCATGATGACTCCAACGGCTCCTCTACCAGCTGCCACCCCGATTATCCACTCTGCAAACCAGAAACCACGCCGTTCGAAACGCAAGTCCAAATCACATCGTCTTTCGCAGCTTCACTACAAAGATTGGTCCATTGCCAAACTCTTGAAAGCTCTTTTCGATAAAAGAAATACTATTCCAGTCAATGGAGAGAATCACTCTCTTTAATCTCTTCTGTGAAGCAGTGTCTGCTGAGCCCATACTTCCTCCTCAACTGCAAGCAGCTTCAGGCAACCTCTTCCAGTACCTTAGCCTTAGTCCCCACTATCGAAATTTCTGAGTACAACTTGGCTTCAGCAACGGCGTCTGGCTTTCATTCAGCCTCCACCATCAAGCGCCACTCTCTCTCTGCAAACATATGAAAGCAAATTATTGAAGATAAGGACATTAACCTTGTACCTATCCTTATTGCCACATCAGAGTTCCTGGATCACCACATAGTGGATTGTGGGGACCTGTAAGTCACCCTAAAGTCACATGACCCTCGGCTACTAAAAAAATCTAACACTAGGAGAGTTCGTTCTAGCCTTTTCAATATTCTCAGCTAAAGCCGCCGCAATCCTATCAGCTGACAATCACACAGCTCACTCTACCTCCCTCTGTCCAAAAGCAGCATCAACATCATTTAGACCAGGCTCACAATACTCCCCACCACGCTTCAGTTCAAGATCATCAATTCCAAATCCCGTCCATGCATCATTTCCACCAAATCGATCCTCAATTCGTGATAAACACAGTTGTAATATCAAGTTCGTTGGTTCCATACAGGTTTGGAATAACTTCAACTCCTCAGTTTCGTGTCATCCATCATGCAAATACTTATAAATTTGCAGCTTTTGCGGCTATGCCCACTCCAAGTCTATCTGTCCAGTATGTCCCAAATGACATTCAAAGATGCTCCTAGTTTCAACTCCCATCAAAATTCCAGAACTTCACCCAGACAAATCATTCATCTCATATGGCCTCTCACATGAATTTTCCACAGGACTTTTCATCATTTACCTGCAAAAATCTGCACTCTGCTCTGATAGAAGCTAACATAGTCAGATCTCTCATACAAACAGAAATCGACAAAGACTTTTTGGGTGGTCCATTTTCAGCATCACTGTTGGATCCTCCTCAATTCCTGCCATGTTGCAGGAGCCTTTTCCCAGCTTCAAAGGCCTCACCTCACCTCATGCGATGGCAGCACCAGACAGTCAAGGAATCCTTTGCTGTTCTCCTTTCGGCCCTATGATCAGGCTATTCCTATCGCCCCCGAGAGGCGCCTCTGCCAAGCAGAGCAACTTTTATATGTTTTCAAATCGTCAGGAATGCTACCTTCGACCAAGCTCCATCCTCTGCAAAAGGAAAGCTCATCAGTCTGGATCTCTCTCTCTATCCTAATTTAACCGGTGCCCCTCTAAGCCCACCTAAGCCGAGCTACGGGATCAAGCCTCTATCTTTGGCCGAGCATCACTCACTCAGCCCGTCTTACTAACAGCGTAGTTCTGCTCCCTCTGCCGTATCCTTCAGCCCCAGTGGACAACCTGTGAATTATTAGTTCTGTAACATTACTAGTATGTTTTTCCTTATGCGTTAAGCTGCCTGTACATGGAAAGTAAAATCATTAATTTCAATACATAGTTTTCAGATGATATATTTATTGCAAGGAATATTGCTAAGAATGACCACAAAACTGCAATTAAAAAATTACCATTGGATTATTTGTTGCGTTATAGGCTGGAATACTGAAAATTTGTTGAAAGGTCAAAATCAATTGCCTACATGGGGGTTGATTTGTTTATTTTTATAGACACATCAGAATGTGCCACAGCTGCATTTTATGTTGCATCAGTCACCTATTAGAGCATTTACATCAACTCCCATATTTTTGGTCATGCAGTCAATGTGGATTGTTTAAAATGCATCAAAGAAATCCAGATTGGTCAAAATAACCTTTTAGTTTATAGGCCTTTAGTGTATTATATATTTTACCTTATAATTCAATGCATTTTTTTCTTATTCAGAACTCGAAGAATCACGACAGAAATGCCCACCATGTTGGTACAAATTTGCTAACACTTTCCTCGTATGGGACTGCAGCCCGAACTGGCTTCGAATCAAGACGATAGTGAATTTAATTGTGATGGATCCTTTTGTAGACCTTGCAATCACTATCTGCATTGTTCTGAACACATTATTCATGGCCATGGAGCATTATCCAATGACCACGGAGTTTAACAATGTGCTGTCTGTGGGAAATCTGGTAAGTACTATATCATTGTTTGTTGCTTTTGATACACATATTTATGCTGTGGTAAAAACTGCATATTATCATCAAAAGAACACCGATAATGCGTGTCCTCCCCTCTTCTAGGCTGAGACAGAAGTTTTGATTCCAGCTTTTGTTTTGTTTGTCTTGATTATTGTAATAACATGGCATTTTGGAAGGTCCTTGCTTTGTATCATATTAACATACTTATTTGTATTTTGTTATTATTATTTTGCAGGTGTTTACTGGAATCTTCACTGCAGAAATGATTTTCAAAATTTGTGCTATGGACCCCTACTATTATTTTCAAGAAGGCTGGAACATTTTTGATGGTATTATTGTGAGCCTAAGCTTAATGGAGCTTGGTCTGGCAAATGTTGAGGGACTGTCTGTACTGCGATCATTCAGACTGGTAAATACGTATTTAAGAATATGTTATTGTCTCTGTTAGTTATTCTTTCTCTAATATCTGTTTGACAGAAAAAGAGAAGAAGAATATTTCGTTATTTCTTTATTAATGGTATAGATAAATGGTTGCATCCTTGTTCAATTGAATTAGATTACAAAAACTAATACAAAATTAGGTACGTGTACAATTACTTGTCTCAGTTAGTTCTCATGTTGAAAATGAATCTTCATCTATTAAGAACATAATTCTCCATTTCAGCTGAGGGTGTTTAAATTAGCCAAGTCCTGGCCAACGTTGAACATGCTCATCAAGATCATTGGCAATTCTGTGGGAGCTCTTGGAAACTTGACTTTGGTGCTCGCCATCATCGTTTTCATTTTTGCTGTGGTGGGAATGCAGCTGTTCGGAAAGAACTACAGAGACTGCGTTTGCAAAATTGATGAGAATTGCGAGCTACCACGCTGGCACATGTTTGATTTCTTTCATTCCTTCTTGATTGTGTTCCGAGTCCTGTGTGGAGAGTGGATTGAGACCATGTGGGACTGCATGGAGGTAGCTAGTCAGAGCATGTGCCTCATTGTATTCATGATGGTTATGGTGATTGGGAATCTTGTGGTAAGTAACCATGTTATGCTAAATTCTTAACTACATTTTATTCTGGCTTTACTTCTGTACTTCCCATCTTCACTACACATAGATGTTAGGTGTAATACTGTTGATTAATTGCAGGTTAAAGTTTAGAATCTCAGAAATCAATTTGTGAAAACCAATTGCTTTAAAATTGGTGAAATCACAGCTTAGCGTATTATTTGCAATGCCCAATATGATTAAATGGATATAAATCATCTACTACATATTGAAGACTCATCTATTTCTAATGCAGTTTTTCATACTTATAAATAATATAGAGATTGATCTATAAAATGGTTTGCAAATCTTTTTTTTTTTTTTTTTAACGCTGCTTATGATACACTTTTATTTCCCAGGTATTGAATTTGTTCCTGGCTTTGCTTCTGAGCTCATTTAGTGCAGACAATCTTGCTGCTACAGACGATGATAGTGAAATGAACAATCTACAGATTGCCGTGGGAAGGATTCAGAGAGGCATTGACTTCACGAAAAAAACCCTCAGAGAATTCTTTCAAAACACGTGCATAAGAAACAAGAAGGTGCTTAATGAAATCAAACCCCTTGGAGAGCTGCACAACATAAAAGACAGCTGCATTTCCAATCACACAACAGTCGAATTAATCAAGGAGCCAGATTTCCATAAGGATGGCAATGGGACAACAAGTAGAATAGGCAGCAGTGTGGGAAAGTACATGATCGATGAAAGTGATTGCATGTCCTTCATCCATAATCCTAGCCTCACGGTGACAGTGCCAATTGCAGTGGGAGAGTCCGACTTTGAGAACCTCAACACAGAGGAATTCAGCAGTGAATCGGACATTGAATGCAGCAAAGAGGTAGGAAAAACTATTTCAGTTCCATCAAATATCTTGTTTTTAGTATTAGTGTTCTTTAAAATGTATGCTTTCTTGTAAAGCAACCAAGTTCTATGCTGTATTGGTGAAGATTATATCCAATAAATGTTGCAATAATGGTGATTTTAAAAAATAAGACTAGTACAGTGTTTGTATAGTGTTGGTGTAACATATCTAAGCTGAGAAACTTAAGTTTGTATTTTTGTTCCAGAATGGTATTGATTCAGATAGTCCAAATGGGCCTTTAAATGTAAACTACTACAGTAGTACCACCTTCTTGGTATTGCTATATAAGTAGAGCAGCTATCCTGAATGTGTTCACTTAAGCAGCCCCCTAGTAATGAATGTACCCACTAGGTCAAACAGACTGTAATTTGTTGTGTCTGGCTGACTGAGCAAGAAGCGCAGGGGATGAAGATTACACACTGGGCTTTTTGAGATTATTGTTAAATTCAGTATTCATGCTCCGGGTAAACTGGATTTGCAAAATGAAGAAATTAGGAAGTCAAGTTGATTAACGTTTCGGCTAACGCCTTTGTAAGGTATAGTATTCGCAGCAGAGTTTGATTGTTAGAAATGATGGATAAATAAGGAGGCCTTAGTCATCAGGATACCATGTCCGTTACTTAAAGGTAGTTTCATACAGTAAGAGGCCTCTTCAAATATTTAATACTTTTCTCTATCCTTTTTTTTATATCATTCAACTAAAAATACAAAGGGGCAAGGACATGCTGTAAAGACATGCTTATGGCTGAAAGATACTTGTGAATGTGGGTCATGGTTTTTAGATAAGTGATATAAACTGACAAAGAGGAGTAACGTGATGTTTAGCCAACAGCAATCTTTCTTTCAGATCAAAATAACTGAAGTAACAGTCAGGTATAGGAGAAATATTTTGAAGCTTGTCAAGATTTTTGGTTTGGTTGTTTTGTCTGTTTGTTTTTGCAAAATTCCACTGGAAAAGAATAGGAAAAATGCAGATGAAATTATTTTTATTTTATTTTATTTTATTTTTTTAAATTGCTCCCTGTGCAATAACTTTACAAAATGAACCTTAATGGAAGATATTTGAAATGCTTTTTGTGATATTACTCACTTGAGTTTAAAAACTATCCAGTTAAGTATGATATTGTAAATATTATAAAAGATTATCCCTAGAATCACTTTTAAAATATATTATAAATAGGGCTTCTGATTTTCTGTGTTTTACCCTTACTTTTATACACTCCTTTAAGAATTCAACTGATACCTGTTAAGCCATTCATATACAGTTGATGACAGTTATTAGCAACTTTCAGTTATTAACAATATTTTCCCAGGAACCAATCCCATGCCATAGACTTTAATGTTAGTGGAATTGTGATATTAGTAACTGCACACCGCTTGCTGACAACTTTATTACTTATTGCCAGTGCTACAGAGTGCACTTGCATAATTTATTCGCATACTTCATGGAGTTTTTATAACACACTGACTCACAATTGCATATTTCTGGAGGACTGAGGCAGAATCTTGGCTTTGAAACTGGCTACGAGGCTGCACGCAAAATTGAGAGGTGGTACATTGTAAAAAGCAGACAACGTTTGACAATTTCTTATTTCTTATAAGTACAGCACATATTTTTTTAATTTTGCTTTGTTATTGTAAGGATAATTGTAGCACATCGTTGTGTAGTACTATTTAAGCCTACACCCTTTTTTTTTGGTTTTACACACGTGTGAAGTATCTATGTTTGGGTATTTTGTGTTTCTCATGTTCATTTTTTAACACTGCAACATTTATAGTGTCATAGTTGTACAAGTACAGTATATATTGCTATTCCATATAAATACACTTGAAAATCTGAGTTTTTCACTTATTGGCTTCTTTCGGTTAATGACAACTTTTTGCTGGGAACCGAGAGGTTGTTAATAAACGACATCTACTGTATCTCAATAACAACTGAGAAATGCGTTAATAGTAAAATTAATTTAATGTACAGGCTTTTTTTCTTTTCTGTGAAACAATTACATGGGCTTTTAAATCGGCCAAGCCTTAATTTATTCATTTACAAGCAGAACATGCAAACGAGATTGCCACATGTTAATAAATGACTTATCTTTATTAAAGGTATAATGAAAAATAAAGTGTTTTATACTGGACACACTTTATTAGAGACTGTATTTGATTTAATAAAAATTTGTCGCTTATGATTTTAAATGAAAAAGGAAGGCTTACAATTTAAAAGCCAACTTAGTTGTTTCACCGAAAAGAACCTGTAAATCAAATCAATTTTACTATTAGCACCTTTCTCAGTTGTGATTGAGATACAGGAATGGTTGATGGTATCAATTGGATTTTTAAAAGACAGTGGAAAACTTGGGGTAAAACATTGAAAATCAGAAGCCCTAATTATAAGTTAACAGGATAGCTGTGAATTAACAGTGAACAATATACTAAAGGTTACAGTTCTGTTATATTACAGTTCCATTTATTCAAACAATCATTGAAAATAAACAGTAATTGTCAATTAATCTTCCCTTTTAAACATACTTCTTCATAAAGTGTTTTTAACTGTTATTGGGACCTCTACTAAAGCAAGTAAAAAGAATGGAATAAAACAATAACGGATCAAACTAGCAATAAACAACTAAGCAGTTGAATTGTCGTTCAGTTTCTTATTAGTTTAATTCTGTTTACATTATTTTGTTTGCTTGTGCACTTACCTATGCACAGTATTTTGTGTTCTTTGTACTGATAAGAATGCATCTGTCATTAATGGCAGCTTCTTCAAGGCCTGTATGAATAAGATTAGAAAAATGGGATCATGGAATTAGTGGGTGGCAGATTGTCTTCCTTGCTGTTCTGTCTGCCCTGTACAATTAGCACAGTAGATGTGATGGAGCCTTCAGATCACTATGAGTACAGATGGATGGCTGAACAAACGTTTGTACTGAAGGGCACTTCTCTCGAGGGTGCCGTTTCTATGTTATTTGTTTGATATCTGCCAATACGTTTTATAAATGGTATTTGAGTATGGGATTTTACCAAGCTTAACCTATCTGGTTATTATTGCAGCTGTTTTCAAGAAGCTCTCCAGGTTTGCATTGAGAAGAGACTTGTAAGACCAATTTATTGTACATAACACTAACATACAATGACTGCCAATGCCATATAAGGAAAAACAAATAAGGATTGCTGATTTTTCTTTATATATGCCTGATCATGTTACAGACCCCTTTTTTTGTTTTAGTTCCACAGCAGCGCTGATTCTAGACACCCTGTTTTTCTTTATTTCATTTTAAGTTCAACATTAGCTTCTTGGCAATATTAAAATAGCTGCTGACTGAACAGATCCACCTGTTTCACTTAAAACCTCATTCTGTTGGATGACATTTTTTTTTTCCCCCAAACATGATTGTTCAATATTCAATGGGCACCTAAAGCTTGACAAAGCAAAGTGATACAAATACATGGATTTTGCCTTTGTGTGTCAAAATGCTTTTGTAGACTGGTTCATTGCCCTGTCATTACTACAGCATTTAACTATAAATGCTGCTCATAATAATGGAATGATGAATGCAAACCATTTAAACATTGCACATTTCAGAAACCTGCAATAGACTTCAAGTGTATTATTATCCAAGCTGTAAAATTAGCAGGGATAATAATAATAATAATAATAATAATAATAATAATAATAATATAATAATAATAATAATAATAATAATAATAACAGACTTTGGTGTTCGTTTTATCACAAGAGCAGAGCTGCTCTTAAGTCTTGAACCCCACTTAGGTCACTTTGTCTTTTTAAATTGACTGTTATTGAGGCCTCAAGGTCATTATTTGAAGGCCTGGTGTATTTTGGTGTATTTCGGTGTGTTTCACCTAGTTTCAGATTCAAATATTGCAGGATTCTTGAGAATATGTTTTATTTTCATGTTAAACAAATGAACAATGAATAAATTCAGGGTGAGATGGTGATGATTATAATGATATTTAAGATCAGAAGAAATGTATATTGAACATGTATATAGAAATGTATATAGTCCCACCTATATAGCATGCTTACGCCATCCCCTGCTCTGCATTAGCTGGTTATCACAGCAGCCATTACTGATATACTATTATACTGTACATGCATATGATACAGCCAGAGTTTTGAAATGTAATAAACTGTAATATAACAGAGTGGTACACATACTTGCCAGGTTTTTTATTGGAAAAAGATGGAGATTTATCAAACATTATTAATCTATTCTACACTATTCTGTTTAAATAGTGCAGGTGTAGTTGTTTAATTGTAGTCTTTTCTATGGGTGTCTCTTGTAAAATGTTGTAAAGTCTATTTTGCTTTCTAAGTAATAATAGAGCTTAAAATGCAATTTCTGTTTGGCTCACAGAACAGTAAACAAACTTCAACTGAGAAAGAAGTTTAAGGACGGAAGATTGGAATTAAGAATCAATATATACGTACTAAAATTGCTGCCTGTTTTTTGTTTGTTTGTTTGTTTGTTTTTTAAACCAGTTTAAATGAATTGTTTAGCCTCCATGTTATCATGTCAAGTATGGGTACCAATATAATCTGTTTCACACACACAAAAAAAAAAAATCTACACCCTAGCTTCTCAGACAGTGTACAGTAGTGGTGCTGTTAAACTAATGTGAAAATCTCCCTTTTTAAAATGACTGAAGCTTGGATACTGCTTACAAACAAGTGAATGGAATGATGTGTTTTCATGTCAATGTAGAACTGGTAAATTATGGGGTAAATTAAGATAGTCTTCTGTGACTGTCAATTTATACAATCTTTTCATCACACCATGCAGTTTAATCTGCAATAGACATGAAAATACTTATATGCACTTTTCTGTAGGTTCGCTCACAGGTTTGGATGAAAACCACGCTGTTAATATTGCATGCCGTAGAGTTTGTGAAGAAATCATTTGAGTAAAATCAATCATACCTACAGCCTATGTTTACATACTGTACATATCTAGGATACCTACATCGTTTCAGGTTTGTTTTGGAAACATTGTTTTCTGTAGGTACTTTTGATGGTTTCAGCATGAAATTATGATTACAACAAGAAACATCTAACTGGATTCCAACCCAATGAGCTTACCTATAGGAAAGTAGCCTTGCATTGACTGTTTAACAAAATAAACCAGGAATTTAGTAACATGTGAATGCCTACCCAGTAGTCACTGCACATCAATTCTGTTGTAAAGGCTATATAATAGCATTATTATTGCAGCAACTAAATCAGTTCAGCTCCTCTGAGGGAAGTACTGTCGACATCCAACCACTTGGAGAAGGAGAGCCAATAGAAGTGGAACCTGAGGAAGCCCTCGAGCCTGAAGCCTGTTTCACCGAAGGTGGGTGCAAACAAATTATTTGGAGGCGTTTTGCATGCCATAACATGGAACACATCATTTCATGTTAGGGCCTTGTTCTTCTACTCTAATACCATTCATTGATGATGATCGAGTATATGGGGTTGAGTTTACTATGTGTGTCTGTCAGGATTTAAACACGTGGATAGTTTGCTTTCTAATGCTATTATTTTCATTCTGAGGCTTGGCTTTCTGAAATGCAGAACAATGTGAGCTCTGTCTATTAAAATGATTGAAAGTTTAAGTATTCTGCATCGCACAGGATAAAAGCAAAATATTAAATATTTTTAATTGATTTCGACCTGCTTCCTATCAGTGGTTTCTATCAGTGGATTTTGTAAATATATTAGCAGTGTGTGATCTCATAATGGTTATCTTCAGAGATTCAGCTCATATGGAAGTAATTATTCCATTCCCTGTGCATTTGAATCCAGATATATCCTACTAATCCTGTTAAATTTTACAATACCTATAATATTAAAAATACATAATTTTAGTTCAGCTTCCACATCAATCTTCTCAAAACTAAGGATATATAAAATCCTGCCATGTATTACACAGGGTTTTACAAAGATCCAGACTTCCTTTGTAATATGTACTGTATGTTTTACTGTACTTCTCTAGATATCTTTTGGGGACTTGCTATGTTCCACTTTCAGTTTTTTGTATTGTCCTTGCTTGGCTTCACATGCACGCTGAGAAGGGGGTTGAAGTAACTACAGGCACTTTTGCCTTTCCTGTCTGTGTGTCGGTTCAGGATCTGTGTTAGGATTTTTTTCCTAACCTTGGGATTTAAGTAATAAACCCCATGACCAATGGACAATCAAGATCTGCATGACCACATCTCCAGGCTGCATTCATATTTTAGCCTAGTGGGTGGAGTCCAGATGCAAATTAATGACCTTCTGAAGCATGCCCTTAACACCAGTGCAGTACCCAACTAGGCAAATCACTGTTTTCCCTGTGTGATATTTGAATGCTGATTTTCTTCAAAATGAACAAAATGAGAAGTGGGGTTTGCTATTAAATTATTTTGGCCTTTGTACTGTTTAATGAAGATAAAAAATAAATAAATAAATAAATACATAATGAATGAAGTAATTTTGGCTAATTTCTTCACAAAAATAGGTACCCCCACAGTACTACCCAATGGGGATTACTGATTAGTATCTGCCTCAGCTGAAGATGATCTTAAGACAGAAGAGTACAGAGCCAGAATGTCTCAAAGCAACAGTGATTAGCTATATTAGAAGATACAGTGGGGGGCACATAGTATCTGACTGGGGGTTCTGGGGCCATACAGGGAAATAAGAGCAAAGGGCCTTTTTAAAAAGTAACTTGATACATATTAAACAGCAAAAAATAGGTGTTTTTTTTTAGGCAGGGGGCCAGCAGGCATTCAGAAGCCAAAGGGTTAAGAAGTTCTGAGAAGTCAAGGCATCCCAATGCTGTTCAATCTGTATTAAGTCACGTTTTTTGTAACTGTAGATATACAGAATTGTTCAATATGTACTTTATTGATTACAAATACATGCAAGTAGGACTGTGAACAGGATAGCTTGTAGGTGACGTCAGTCCAGGAAGTGCAGAGACACAGTATGGTGAGTGAAGGCGCTGCTGAGCAGATTTATTAAATAAACAAATAAAAGGTTTGAACATAAAACTAAACACTGAACAAACAAAACAGCACAAGAGCCAGAATTAGACAAACCAAAAAAACACGGCGAACACTAAACAATCAAGTATCTTGCTGAGCTATGTCAGCACAAATAGCAATTGTTTTACTTTTAGTTTTAGTTCTTTCTCTCTCTCTCTCTCTCTCTCTCTCTCTCTCTCTCTCTCTCTCTCTCTCTCTCTCTCTCTCACCCCGCATGAATGATTCAGATTTATATACAGCTGTGTCGGGACTCAATTGCTAATCATTTAATGTGGCCCTGGCACAGTCTGCATGTGAACTAATTGTGCATTATCCATGCCCAAATACAAATATACATTTTAAATCACCGTGCTCACACTATACCCCATGCACCAGTACATATATACATACATAAATACATACAATAACACACCATATAAAATATAAAATATGCACAGGGGCAGTGGTACCCTGCCACAAGGACCAAAAGTTGTCACTGTGCTGTGGTTCTGAAGTCCAGCTGAGTCATACTGGTATTGAAAGCTTTAAACATTATATTGGCACTCATTGGCTAAAATTACTGACAAAAAAAAACCCAGCTTGAAAACAACAAACATATTGGCAAGTTATGATTAATTGATCATAAACCAATACTTTCTTGGAGATAATTATATAGATTAAAGTTGTTTTTATCAGAGAACAATAATACAAAATCGGTTGTTTCGTTAAGTGGGAATATAACTTCATATGAGCTCTCAGTGGGTCCTGTAAACTGCACATCAATTACTGTTATCCTATTTTTCCTGCCTATTGCATTTCAAGGATGTTATTAGTATCCTAATTCAGGGTATTACTGTAATCTGCTTTTTAAATTATACTAATACTTTGATACGTTTAAGTAAGAGCTAATGTGATAAAAGCAGATTGTTTTACTTCGATGGATAGCTTTGAGAAAGAAAATTGGGAAATGTTATTTTCTGTATATTCAGTGATTTCCCACTCCAAGTCCAAGCCATGCACTCTAGTTGTTTGGTTTTTTTCCAATGAGCACACAGTACGCTTTATTAAAGGGTAATTTAAAATTAAATTGAACAGATTACAACTAGCAACAATAATAATGTATGCAAAAAGTGCAGTGAAATTATTATAGTTAATTAATTAAACCAGATGAATTAACAGTCAAATGGTTGTCTTGAATGTATGGGCCAACACACTGCTTATAGAACAGAAAGAGCACTTAAAGCATGAATAATTCTTAATAAATAACCTTCTATGCTTTCCCTTTTTTGTGTAGTTTTGAGTGATTTTGCACTACAGTTGTGCATCCTGTCAGCCATTCAGTGTGTGTCTGTCTGCAAAGAAGCCATTTTCTGGTACCTTTGCCTCCAGGGGGGTGCAGCAATCAGTTCAACTGAGGCAAAAACTGGGAAGCTTGCATCAGTGTTTTGATTAGGAAGTGGTTTTCTCTCACTAGGCTTCATAGATAGCTACCAAGTCAGGACTATTTCTCTCTAAAATGTATTTCTTTTGTTTGTTTGTTTTTGTTTTTTTCCTGAAAACATGTCAGAGCAGGTGGTGTGACAATGCACGTTACAGTATGATTAATGCAAATAGCGTGTTTTTAATAACACAATCTGTCAAAAATATGCATTTTGTCTATATATGTACGTTATTTATTTCTTTGGGTTTTATTCATTTAGGATGTGTACGGAAGTTTCAGTGCTGTCAGGTGAACATAGAGAAAGGCAAATGGAAAATGTGGTGGAACCTGAGAAAAACGTGTTTCCGGATTGTCGAACACAACTGGTTTGAAACTTTCATCATCTTTATGATCCTTCTCAGCAGTGGTGCGCTGGTAAGTGCAGTTGTTATTGTAAGGAGTATTGTGCTACCTCCTCTCTATTAGGAAGTAATTAGATATTAAAGTAACGTCCCATTTTCATGTTTTTCATTCCTTAATTCAGCTGTTATACCCTTATTAGATGCAGGCATCTGTACAGCTACTGTGTCAGTACTATTCAATAGAAAGCATCTCAGAAACCTACTGAAATGCCTCTGAAAACACTCAAGGCTGTAGATAAGCGCAGGCTTACATAAACAATGTTTCACCTATGGGCATCAAAATCGGAAAGCAATTTTTTTCTGGAATAGTTGAACATACATATATAACAGTATACATTTAAAATCTGTGTCTATTGCATCATATCATAAAACATATCCAGATCAGAAGTATAGTTTATAACGGTAACACTTAAACATCAGAATACATTACTGCAGGCATCATTGTTGATAACTGAAAAGGCGTGCCGAGTTGAAGCAAGTGCACTAAAAACAAGGTATGTTATTTAGCAGATATGCTTTTATCAACTAAAGATGCTAAACTGTGGTTATAACTATATAATAACTAAGAAAATATCCTGAACATGTCATCTGTTAATAAGTTTGCTATCATCCTTTTAAAGTTTTATCACATTGAATGAAAAAAGAAAAATTAAGAGAGTGTTTTCATGCAGGCCTTTGAAGATATTTACATTGAGCAGAAGAAGACCATCAAGATCATGCTGGAATATGCTGATAAAGTCTTTACCTACATTTTCATTTTGGAAATGCTTCTGAAGTGGGTGGCCTATGGGTTTGTGAAGTATTTTACCAATGCCTGGTGCTGGCTGGACTTCCTCATTGTTGATGTAGGTATTCTTACTTTAAATCCACGCCGATGTCACAGTGCTGTAAGATGATACATCTGTATCCTACAGAGGCCAGGTGGTCCTGTTTATATGCAGTGGTTTCCATGACATCACAAATATATCAGTTAATCGTTGGTGGTATTACTTAATCCATTAGTGTTAAATGCCTCTGAGCCATATAGATTACATACAATGATATAATAATACAGATGTCCTGTAGCATAATGATATAATATGTACATATGTGGTTTTATTACTGTTTTTTGTTGTTTTTAATGCATTTCACAATGCACTGGTTTACATGATATTATACATAACACTTTAATATTGTGTATTCTCATATTGCTTTAGCTACAATGATGGGCTTGTATTGGTTACAGTATCAGCAGCTTCACAAAGTATTGGATTGTATCTTGAACAACAGACACTGATCTTACAATTTACTAATGCTGCACTAGTCCATCATATTTGAAGTTGCTTGTTTCTAATCTACACAATCAAGTCTGTGAATAATGTTTACTGACATTTAACATTACTGTTGATGCAGCATCATTTTAAATTAATATTATATTCAGTAACACAATAGTGTATTGTATTGCGAATGTTGTTGCTGATCTAAGATGTTCAGATAAGCTAATGTTTAATGTTTTACAGCCGGAGGCGTTTTGCTTTTCATACTGGATTAATTTGAAGGCTGCTTTTGACTTTAGATACAAGAAGGTGTCACTCCAAAGTGGCATTAAAAAAATCCCTCTAGAAAATTTAAGAATACCTAATTCCCATGAATTATATTATTGTAAATACAGCAGGGCAGGATTTAATAATAAAAATAATAATAGTATAGTATAGTATAGTATAGTATAGTATATTATAGTACAGTATAGTATAACACTTAAAAAAAGCTTGCATTCAATCTGTACTTAAAAATATTCCTGGTTTTAATCCACCTTCAGCTATTTAATAAAATTGTGTAAGGCAAGTGTATGATTTGAAACTGAAATTCTGATAGCTTGAAGTAGTCTAATATTTGTTGACATTTTTTCACAATAACAGAATATAAAACTAAACTGTTCCACGTGAAATTCATTATTCAGGTTATTAACATATTTCCTTGGATGACTTTTTCAGTGCCATATATTGTCGTATTGCACTCATAACCCATGGCATACTGCCGTGCAGTCTTTATAATAATTCACAGTCCACTTTGAAAGACTGCCGATGGATGCTGTTGTTGAATGTATTTCATTACAAAGCAAGCAATAGTAAACGAACGCCTTTGACAATCCCATTGATTCTGGTAGATTTTTTATCATGTCCTTACTGGCTGTGGCACTGGAATATGATCAGCTGGCTGCTGTCAGGTCTCAAGAGAGAGCTGAGGCCTCTAGGAGTCATATCAAGATGTGATATGGCCAGCACCTAGTCGGACAAATAATACATATTCACTCTTCTTTGTTAGTTGTAAGCCACTTATGCTTCCCTTGTTTTTTGGACAATCTTCATGTTTTCCACAACTAATATTCCTTTAAAATCTTGATAAGAATCCCTGGAGGAGAATGTTCCTCCAGCATGTTGAGAAGAATCTGTATTTCGGCTGTACACTCAAAAGGAGACTTTTCAGAATCATTGCTTTTGTTTTTATGTAGGTGTCTTTAATCAGCTTAACAGCCAATGCCTTGGGCTACTCAGAACTGGGTGCCATTAAGTCTCTTAGGACGCTGCGAGCATTGAGACCTTTAAGGGCCCTGTCACGGTTTGAAGGGATGAGGGTAAGATGAAAAGAAAGAAAGAAATAAGAACCAGAACTACTGCATGCATATGAGTGGGAGTCCTTGCATGTAAAGCAATATAGTCCTTGCATATTCTGCTCTTAAATATCAATTCATATTAGATTGGTATTTTTGATTGTTGTTTACAATTTGCCAATTACATGTATCTGTTATTATTTCAGATTGGCATTCACATCAAACAAGTGAGCAATCAAGGAGACACTGTCTTCTCAATAATCTCCCTTCCCCCACTAATGCCATTCATTTGCTATTGTGAGATGCTCCATATAGAATGTCCTTTTAGGGTTAATGAAAAGGGATACAGAAGAGCTTCATGTCCCTTTCTGGTTATAGTTGAATCTGTCAGGTAGTGAATGATCTGTGATGACCCCCTCAAGAATACGCTAGCACTTTTTCTAAAGAGTTAGAAATAATAATTGCATAATGTGGCTACTGCAGGGGTGTCAGACTCAGTTTCTGGAGGGCCGCAGTGTCTTCTGGCTTCCGTTCCACCCGAGCTCTCAGTTACTTAATTCGTTTAATTATTTGATTAACTGGACACATTTAACACTTCTCTTCAGGCCTCAAAATGTTTTTCATAGGTAGTGTATCAAGTGCATTTTTAAAACCATCAACTGTACAAGACTGTGAAAAATATTAAATATGTCCAATTGAACAAATAATTAGATCAATTAACCTCATTGAGAGCTTAAGTTGGAATGGAAACCAAAAGACCCTACGGCCCTCAAGGACTGGAGTATGACACCCCTGGACTACTTTCCGGGTGCAATATTTCATTGGAATGGTTTTCTCTTGATAACAAAATTATAGGTCATGAAAAAAAAAAATATCGGTCATTTTTGTATAATTGAGATGGGAAGTTGTGCATTATTAAACTCACACAGAAACAAATAAAAACATAGTACTAGATATCTGATGATAAAGAGTGATGTCACTGCTGTAAAGTGGCAATGGGGGGATCTTTAATGTTGTGCCTCGAATAATATTTCAGAAAAGTGTTACCTAGTTGAAGCGTCAGTCAACCAAACTACTACATTAACAGTTTAATGTTTGAGTTTGAAATGCAGTAACTTGTTGAAGGTCATTAAATAAGTGCTTGTTTAATTAAACTTTAATTATACTGCAGTCTCACTGTCGGAAATGTTAAATAATGTTTACTTCTGCGATTGTAAATCTTTTTTTTTTTTTTTTTCTCATCTGCATGGCTAAACTCTTCATTTGATTTTGATCTCAGGTGTTGTTTTATATTGTATTGCATTTGTATGTGGCTTGCTGGTTGCATTTAACGTATTTTCTTTATTATTATAATTTTTTTTTCGTTTACAGTAAACAGATTTTGTGACTTCATCGTGCTACTACAAGGTTTTTCTTTCTTTTTGTTTTTTCAAATGCCATCATTATCATTTTATGACTTCCTTGAACTAGCAGCCCCTTTGTTTTCCTTGTAGTTTTCCAGAACTAGCATGTCCTGGATTATATTCACATTTGTATGAGCTGTTTATTGCGTTTGTCTGTCTTTTCCTGTTTATTTACATAATTAACAATCCCAAATAGAGTAATAAATGTTGTTAAACATAATATTACTGTTTTCCCTAATTGCTCGTTTTGCTTTGATCTAGGTGGTCGTCAATGCTCTTCTTGGAGCAATTCCATCCATCATGAATGTGCTCCTGGTCTGTCTTATATTCTGGCTCATTTTTAGTATAATGGGTGTGAATTTGTTTGCTGGGAAGTACTATCACTGTGTTAACACCACGGATGGAGAGCGCTTCCCGATTAGTGTTGTTTACAACAAGAGTGAATGCCTAATGCTCAGCCAGAGTGCCCGCTGGAAGAACGTGAAAATCAACTTTGACAATGTGGGGGCCGGTTACCTTGCTCTACTGCAAGTGGTAAGACTGGATTCCTGTGAGTAAAGCTGAGGCCAAAGGCTTTGCATCCTGAAGAATTTTAGTATTAAGACATAAGCACAAAAAATAAAAATTTGAGGAACATAATTTAGATCTTTTATTTAACATCAAGTTAAATAGAAGCGGTATGTAATTCAACATGTTAATGTAGCATTAGTCAGCAGGTTTCATTTGACTTTATGAAGCTAAATTGGTTCATTCTACAGGATGATGCAAAACTTTTGGCCATAGCTGTACAGTAGGCTACTGTTGAAGGTACTGTTTCAAAGATAATTTGATTTCTCTGTAGTCTTTCCCATAAAGGTACCTCTTTACACCATACTAATGTCAGGGGCAGGGAAGGTTACATTAATGTTAGGGTGCAGGTTCAGTGATTTTTATTCTCATTTCCATTTAAACATTTATATCAGCATTGTTGTTAAAGGGTTGGTGGTGGGTACTCTAGTAACACAATGCAGTAACCTCATAAGCTTTTGCTACTGAACAAAATATAGGCATTGTAAAGGCGTGCTTATTCACTATGAAGTAACTCAGCATGAATTCAAGTCCTAGGAATTCATTTAATCTTCCTAAAATAATGCATTCATAAAGCTGAAAAATGCCCAAAGCCTTATGAGCGTGCCTTATGTAAATCACTTAATGAAGCTTTTAGAGTTATCTCTACAGATGTTTATTTGAGATATGAGGCATACACTTGGGCTATTAGACAGGGTGGATGGTAGCAAATCTTGTTTATGTATTTGTATTTATTATTGATGATTAATCGCTAATCCCAGGGTCTCATTGTTCCTGCAGTCTGAAATACAGCGTATCAAAAAAAGTTCATAGTTTGCATAAAGGCCTAAACAAAGAGTAGATTCACACTTCTGGATGTCCGAACATGGCCTTGTCATCTTTGTTACAAGTTTATGTGGAGTATATTGTAGTCTATGAATGTGTGTGTTTGAAGTAGAAAATGACAACATTCAGAATGATCTAATCTGCATTTCGAATAAATATGAAATGCTGTGGATGACAGGAGATATAAAAGGGAGAAAACAAACAAACGAACAGTGTAATCTATGATTTATCTTCTTTAATTTCCAGAGGTTGTTGTGCCTGAATTCATTGTGTCAGGGAATATTGTATACTGTACTGCATCCCTGAGTGTCTGAAATCTGTTTCCACTGTTATTATATATTTACAGGCCACATTCAAAGGGTGGATGGACATTATGTATGCAGCTGTGGATTCACGTAATGTACGTTTTTGCTTGTCAACTCCATATGGAAAATAGATATATTTTTAATATATGGACTATGTGGTTCATGCATTTAAAATATTATTATTATTATTATTATTATATTATTATTATTATTATTATTATTATTATTATTATTATATATTATTAGCAGATGCCCTTACCCAGGGCGACTTACATTTATAATACATATGTACACTATATATACATTGTACCTACATTTTACATATACTATATAACTTGGAAATGTATTATTCATATCTATATATTTAAATATATGTAGAACATGTATTATCTTTCCATATGAGCTGAAATGTAGCTATGAATATTAGTTGACACAACAAAACTCCCACACTTTTTATCTTGGTTTAAATGACTACATGTACCTGCAGTAAGCAATTATAGATAATGCTTGTCATGTATTACCAGTTTGGGACTTTGATTTAAAGGTTGAAATAGTGTGGTAAATAATATTTTCAGAAGTACACTATTAAATTTATCAGTGGCCAACTGAACTGAAGAAGTTAATTTTTATTTCTGCTATATTGAATTGAGAAATAGATCATGTATCTTTATAAAGATGCATTCATTTATTGTTGTAGCTTGACAGAGTTAAATAGTGTTAAAATGTACAAGCATGCCACAAATGATCAGTACACTGTTAACTGATGTTTACTTTTTCAGTTGGAGGAACAGCCTGATTACGAAGTTAATCTGTATATGTACCTGTACTTTGTTATATTTATAATCTTTGGATCCTTCTTCACATTAAACCTTTTCATTGGTGTCATCATTGACAACTTCAATCAACAGAAGAAAAAGATAAGTATTTCACTATTACCCCAGCAAAAGTAGATGAAGGTGGGGGAATTATAAATAAATAAATAAATAAATAAATAAATAAATAAATAAAAATGAAAATTATAACAGTGCTCCTTTGTTATTTTGCTGTCTGGATTTTGAAATATCGAGAATAGTGAAAAACTGAAAGATTGTTACACAGTGAAGTTACAATTTGCATACAGCTGTTTGAATTCATTTGGTATTGCCTGCGTCTGTATTATTTCTAGCTCAAAGTAGACTTAACGAGAACCCAGGTAGTAGAACTGACGCATGGTGGTGGGGGTGCAATAGGCTTTTAATTCCCTCAGGAGGGCTTGGCATTTCATTTCCAGACAGCAGCAGCATGACTTTTTTCATAACTGCTTGATGTTGAGTTGACTGGGGGGGTATGTTGCTTCACACAGTAATTTGCATTAACAGGTATCCAACTCGGCAGTCTCAGTTCTTTAAGCCAGCAGCATTTTCTGCATGACTGTCTATATAAGGCTATTGGTAGAACAAAAAAAACAACCAAAAAAAAAAAAGTTACTGTCACTAAACCTGTCCTTGGGGATATTTCAGTCTACTTAGCTTAGTTTAAGTTTTTCCTTAGCTGTAGTCACCTGTTGTTAGCATGTACATGGTTATGACTTTTTTTTTTTTGGTCCATTACTTTGGGGGTCAGGATATTTTCATGACAGAGGAACAAAAAAAATACTACAATGCCATGAAGAAGCTTGGCTCAAAGAAACCACAAAAGCCAATTCCTAGACCAACGGTAAGGAGAATATTTATTGAGGAAAACTGATGATTTACATTCTATAGCTGTTGTTGCTTGCCAGGTTTTGAGGTGTTTAATCTTGCACAAGGGTAACATTTTTTCTTTATTTTTTGCCATTGTGACAAGAAACAGTGAGTGCTTTCTAACACTGTTTAATAGATGCTCCTAGGCTACAGACTATTGAATTTTATATTTAATCTCCTGCAATCCTTGCAGTGTCACTAAACGAGAACTTATCACTTATATATTGGAACTCATTCATCCATGGCTATGCAATAAGTCTTAATTACGTACTGTGAATTAAGCCAGGTCTCTTTCAACAATTGAGATCATGTTCATGCGTGGTTATCCTGGGTAGCCTAAGTTATTTTGGAATCTTGAGTGCAGGCTGAACAGTTTTGAGGGGACCTGAATTTTGTTTTGTCATAATGCATCCTTGTTTTTCACTGTGATAATCTTTTTTATGGTTGACCTTGGACAGCTGAGATTTATGTATTTCTCATAAGTTAAAAAAAAAATGTATTTCACTTGCTGATTTTTTAGATTCAAGAGCTCCTTTTATTCTACACAATACTTTTATCCTCATTTAGTCTTCATTTAATTTCTTTGTATTATAACCTATGCAGCAATGTAATATTTTCCTATTATTAAACCCCTTAAACAAGAGAGTAGAAATATTCTATTTTTTTTAAAAGTCCTCTATTATTATTTCTTTCTTTAGTTTTTATAAGATAAGATTAATATATATATATATATATATATATATATATATATATATATATATATATATATATATATATATATATACCGTGATGTCGGCAATCATTTTTCCATGTCTGTATTGTATACTTCTCTTCCAGAACAAGTTCCAAGGACTCGTATTTGATTTTGTTACAAAACAAGTCTTCGATATTACCATTATGATTCTCATCTGCCTTAATATGATTACCATGATGGTGGAAACAGATGACCAGACTGAACAAATGCAAAATAATCTTTCCAGGGTTAATTTAGTCTTCATTATACTTTTCACTGGTGAATGTGTTCTGAAGATGATTTCACTCCGACACTATTACTTTACCATCGGCTGGAACATTTTCGACTTTGTGGTGGTGATTCTCTCCATAGTTGGTAAGATGACATTTTTTAATGTTTAGTAGTCGTTAATTTAGGAACCACATCCTTGATAAACGCAGGTTATTTAAATTTGTATCTATGTATTGTATGTATCAAGTCTTTATGAATCTGGTACTCTGGCAGTTTTTTTTCTGACAGTTACACTTATATTTTATTTTCATTTTCTACAGGCATGTTTCTTGCAGAAATAATTGAAAAATACTTTGTTTCGCCAACCTTGTTCAGAGTTATTCGACTTGCCAGAATTGGCCGCATCCTTCGACTTATTAAGGGTGCTAAAGGAATCCGCACACTTCTCTTTGCCTTGATGATGTCACTTCCTGCCTTGTTCAACATTGGTCTACTGCTCTTTTTAGTTATGTTTATCTATGCCATTTTTGGCATGTCAAATTTTGCCTATGTCAAAAAGGAATCTGGTATAGATGACATGTTCAATTTTGAAACCTTTGGCAACAGTATGATCTGCTTGTTTCAAATTACAACATCTGCTGGTTGGGATGGTTTGCTGGCTCCCATTCTTAACAGAGGGCAGCCAGACTGTGACAGCGAGATAGATCATCCAGGCAGTTCTATAAAAGGAAATTGTGGAAACCCATCTGTGGGGATTCTCTTCTTTGTCAGCTACGTTATTATATCTTTTCTAATTGTGATAAACATGTACATTGCCATTATTCTGGAAAACTTTAGCGTCGCTACTGAGGAGAGTGCAGAACCACTAAGTGAAGATGATTTTGAAATGTTCTATGAAGTCTGGGAGAAGTTTGACCCTGATGCGACTCAGTTTATGGAATATGCTAAACTGTCCAATTTTGCTGATGCTTTGGAGCCTCCGCTTCGTGTACCAAAGCCAAATAAAATCCAGCTCATTGCCATGGACCTTCCCATGGTTAGTGGGGAGCGAATTCATTGTCTTGACATATTGTTTGCTTTCACAAAACGTGTGTTGGGGGAGGGTGGAGAAATGGATGCTCTCCGCGGGCAAATGGAAGAACGCTTCATGGCATCAAATCCATCCAAGGTCTCTTATGAACCAATAACTACAACTCTACGTCGCAAGCAGGAACACATGTCTGCCATTGTCATTCAGAGAGCCTTCAGATGCTACCTAATCAGACGAACAGTTAAAAAAGCCTCTTATTTGTTCAAAGCAAATATCAAAGCAGGCGAAAACCTTCTTGAGAGAGAAAAAATGATGGTGATTGATAAATTTAATGACAACTCAACCACAGAAAAAACAGATGTAACGCCTTCCACGGCTTCCCCACCTTCCTATGACAGTGTGACCAAACCAGACAAATATGAGAGAGACAAAGCAGAGAAGGATGACAGGGGCAAACAGTTCAGGGAGTATACAAAGTAAAAAGGAAAACAAAATGCAAGCTCAAAATTCCATTTATATGACAAAATTGTTTACAGCCTGTGAAGGTGATTTGTAAGTGTCGACGGGACTCCTTGTTTGTGTGGAGATCTATGCCAAACTGACAGTGCTAACTAATCTTTCAAAGTGCTTACTAATATTTCAAATCCTCGTCAGAACACTGTGACTCCAACTGAGGAGTCCATTCTCTGGATGAGGGTGTTACTGTTTTTGCTACACAGCTGATGCTACTAAAGAGTCAACATGGCTACTCAAAAAAAAGGGACCAGAAAATGTTTTTCTTAAGTGTAGTTTAAACCTAAAACACTTTAGTAGGACTACTATTAACACCCAGTGTCTTGCATTCCAACTGCCATATTTTTTTTAACACAATCTTTGTTGTCGAGTTCATTGTTTTTAAGTCGTATGCTGTTTATTACACAGTATGAGAATTTTTGTAAATGGGCTTTATGTTAACAGAATGGGCTTATGTACTGCTTTAATGGTAAGAGGACCACAAACAAACAAACAAACAAACAAACAAAAACAAACAAACCCAACAAATATCTTGCACGGAAGCATGCTGTTTCCATAAATCATGCATGAAGTCACCAAAAAAAAGTATATTTTTATCCACTTCAGTGTTTCAGTGGCTCCCAGCTTTTTGAGGTGTGTATTTACGATGTTGCGGTAAATCCAGGTGTCTATATGTACCTTTAAAAAAAGCTCAGAGGAAATGGGTTATGAAGCATAAGAATAAGACATGAGTCTTATTAAGCCATCTCTAGCTATCAGTAAGGTTCACATTTTATATGGCCATGAAATCCCAGTGTGTGTAAATAGTTATTTTACTCCGTGGTGCATATTTGAGCAAATGAGATTCTTGGCACAGTGGTTGCTGCATTAAATATGTACCACTATATGTAGATTGCAAGCTTTTGACAGGGTCATGCCGTATTCTATATCATACACAGTTTGGAAGCTGTCACTGATGCATGTTAATATTGTCTATTCCGTCCCCGGCTGAGGAGTCTTTCATTTTGGGAAGCCATGTCAGTGGTGAAGTGAAACAAATTGACCTCATTCCTCCATACCATTAAGCATCAGTTTGCTGCGTTTCTGTTCTTTTTTTAAAAGAAGGAATGTTTCGTTTTAGGTTTTTTATGTTTAAAATGGATATTGTCTTCTGTATAGCCATACTGTACAGAACACTCTGCAAACTGCTTAAACTGGTTAAAATAAGTGGTTAGATTTTACTAGACGTGAATATAAATACTGTAAGATATTCATTTTATTTTATTTTTTAGCATTTTTGTACATAAAATATGCTAATAAAATGGGCTTCAGGTCAACACCACAGCCACCTGTGTTACTTTAGATCCATAGCACTTTTTTTCATTCAAGAACTTCCCTGAATAAATGAAAATGGTAATTTAATTATTTTTTTAATATATTATATATATATATATTTATATATATATATATATATTTTTTATATATAGTTTTGTTTTGTGTAAACTGGAATCACAATGCCCTTGTATCTTGAAACAGGGACACTAGATACGTAGCCTACTGTATGAAACTACAACATGGCCTGTCAACAGGGCTGCTCTGGCCATAGTCTTTTGCATCACGTGTTTACATGTACTTTTAATATTGAAATGTATTTATGAATTTATTTTTTATCATAAACATATTCATTCTGCACTAAGAGCTATTGTACATGGAATCTGGGTCCACCACTGCTTTTAGTTTACAAGAACACAAGGTAACTTTTTTGTGTTTTTTGTGCACAAGCCAGCATTCAGTAGACTCCTTCTTTTACTAAAGCTTATCGACGTGTGGTGTATTAGTGAACTGCATGTGGGACAATGCTATTACTCATGGTAAAATACAGTATAAAAAGTCAAAAGAATAAACGCTACAGTTTTAGTTTTTTTCCCTCAGGTACGTCTGTTAGCAATTTGTTATTCAGTAGGCATTCACCAGAGTTAACATATAACATTAACACAAATTATATGTTTAATGTAGCATCTCTTTTTTCTGTATTAGTCCAAGTAAGGTATGTTTGCTTAATAATGTCTAATGGGTTATATTTAATAAAATCGTTAAACCTCAAAGAGCCATTACGTGTATTGAAATCTATAAGAAAATGTATGGTTATAGCCACATTATTTTGGTCAACAATTATGTTTTGTTTTACACAGTGGATAGGTTGCTGCTCCATTGAAAAGCTTGCTCCACTTAAATGTAAAAAAAGAAAGAAACAAACAAGAACCTAAAATAGTAGCATTCTTAGATCATTCTTTATAGAAAAGTAATACAATCCTTGCACTGGAACAGCAGCTTAGTAAATGGCATTAAAAGGACACATAAGGACCTTTATATGTTATTGTGGTCCATGTTCCCATGTGTTGCTACAACTATTTACTGAAGGTGTGTGTATTGTTTCAGTGTTTTATTATTTTAATGTTTTTTTGGTTTAGTGCTTTTTACATTTTGACCACTTTTTTAAACTCTTAAATTGCATTCCCTGCCCCATGTACCCGCATGGACCTCTCGGAACTACATTTCTCATCATCCTCCTTCTCACTGGTAAATCCATCTTAGTTACATATGTGAGCTGGAGGATGACGG
Organism: Polyodon spathula; assembly: GCF_017654505.1. NCBI lineage: Eukaryota > Metazoa > Chordata > Actinopteri > Acipenseriformes > Polyodontidae > Polyodon > Polyodon spathula. The sequence goes on along the minus strand of NC_054543.1, from coordinate 37,783,848 downwards.
GAAATGTAATTCTGAGAGGTCCATGCAGGTACATTGGAAGCCATGTTAAAAGTGGTCAAAAATTTGTCAATTTTTTTTTTTTTTAAATTGAAACAAGTGGTCAAAATGTAAATAAAGAAAGAAAGAAAGAAAGAAAACAATATACACCCCTTACGTAAACAATTGTAGCAACACTTGGGAACATGTAACACAATAAAATAAAAAGCTTCTGATGTGCCCTTTAAATTTGTTTTGCACAGGATTAAATCAAAACATTCTGCCAAATATTTTGTGTGTGTGTGTGTGTGTGTGTGTGTGTGTGTGTGTGTGTGTGTGTGTGTGTGTGTGTGTGTGTGTTGTTATTTACATTACAATTAGATTTTGGTAAAATATCCTCCATAATTCCAGACAGAAGATTAAATAACACAACGGCTGGGATGTTTACAAAGAATGTACCAACTTGGTTATAAAATGTTTGTCTACACAAACAAACAGAAACAAAACAACAGACGTGTGTTTTTAGCATTAGAAGTATACTACTTCTCATTCTCCCAGAAATATTCTTCATCCTAACTCCCCCATAACATAATTCTAGCATCGCTTCATAAACACAAGGATGGGATCATTTTGTTGTAAAAATTGTTCACGCTACAACTAGAACTATCAAATGGCATTATCAGAAGCAAGAATTTAGGGCCAGAAACAGCTCCTGCATAATACCCTTGGAATGGTGAAAAACTATTTGTAAATTAACATGTCTAATTTTAACACACGTTTTTTAGCCGGGGAAAATTTGTATATTTTTTTACATGTTCCATTTACAGTTGGAATTGGGCCCCAAATTAATGTTAATCAAATAGTCAATTTTGAACTCTTAAGGTGAATACCAACTAGCCACTAAAGCATGAAATAATTGTTGGTAATGTTTCCTTGAAATTCTACCAAAATGATTCATCTTCACAATTATAAATTGTTTTTAAAAAATCCAAACCATATGCATGTTGTTCTCAGCATTCATATTTTCACATTTAGCTTTTCATAAACCACATACCCCAAATGTGTTGCATTAATAGCAGAATGGAAGCAACGTTCTATTCAGAAATGACAAAAATGGTTATCAACCATAGATGCAGAGACAAAACCCCATATATAACATACTATATATCATCTATAAGACCTTATTTTTACATTTCATGCTGTAGGCAATTTGCAAAAATGGTGTACTATTAGAAAAATAGGAATAAGGTGGAATCATTGACATTTGTTACATACTCTTAGCCTTTAACAATGGGAGATAACTAAAAAATAAAAGTATAACTTTTTACAATTTGTAGTCTCCAGTACGGTACTGTATGTTTCTTAGGCCAGTTTGGTCTTTTGTCCATTTTTCTGGTGTTTTTGAATTCTGTATTTATTATTTTTGTGATTTTTAGGAGCCAAGCTGCAACGAATAACGTTTTATCTGTTCATACGATGTCTGTCTATGAATCTGCCTGTCTATCTTTCTACCTCCCTATCTCTCTTTGTATTTGTCTGTCTGCCGGTCTATATGTCTTACTATCTCTTTCTGTATTGTTAAGGTGGACTCTATACATGATATTGTGCGGCATGTAAACATGAAATGTGTTTCTGCTATTTAATTTTGCTTTAAATGTGTGTTATTGAGAGTTCGTCATTTCCTTTTAGCAATGTAAAATACAAAAATGTAGAGCAGGGTTAAAAAAATTCTTGAAAGTACTTTCATGTTTATTTAAATGTATGATGTCATGTTAATACTAGACTGTCAGTCGCTGTACAATGCAGTGTGTCGGGGTTATAAATGTATCACATTCAAACGCACATCAATCTTTGAGCTTGGTCCCTGTAATTAGGCTGCACTTAGGCCATAAATAGTGAAAAGGTTATGATATTGGTCCTCATGCGTAAACATTCCTCACTTGTAATATGTACTATTCTTGAACTATTATAAAAAATATTTTATACCACAAAAAAGTGACTTTTGAACTTTTGTATTATTTTTAATGAATTTAACATTTTTGACCTAGAATATAGTGTATATGACATTTGTGCTTAACTAAGGTGAAAATTAGGATGGGGCCATTCTATTCTAACATTACAATAAATAGAAAAATTACTCTATACAGTATCTTCAATAACAATGATGAGCAATTCTGAAGGTAAGTACAAAGGAAATTAAAAAAAAAAAAGCACCAAAAATGCTGGCAAAAGAAGTTTAAACGAGCACTGTTGGCCAGCAGTGTTTGTCAGCTACATCTTACATGCTTCTGGCAACAGTGTACTCTGAGGTGAGACCCGGATGAGCAGACAAGCTGTCAGTAAGATGGCAGGTATGGAAAAAACTGGGGAAGTCACAAGGGATTCATTAATGCTGAGGCCTTCTGCCAGCCACCTGATTAATTCTCTAAAACACCAGGTATGAGAGAATGTGTGTAAAGCATGCTAGTAGAGAACTGGGAAGCATCGGGGGGGGGGGGCAGTTATGTCCTATAAAATAAAAAAAGTTCTCAACTGCTAAAAAAATAAATAAAAAAAGGCAGTGAATGAATAGAGATTTGCATTTCTATTGCTCTAATTTGAGCTGCCAACATCACTGGTCACATTGTCATTGAAGGGATAGGAAGGCACTATTTCATGTAATTCAAACATTAATCTGAGGTTGTTCTATTTTTGTCAGAATGATTCATGTGCTGGTGTGATGTTTCACAAACAAAGCATACTCCGCCACAGCAATCACAAACCAGAACACAGATGCATGTTAACATATCTCTCTGGATTGATGAAAATAACATTCCAAAGAGCACAATAAGCCTCGTCTCATGTAATTTAAGAAGACACGCGATGAACAATGCATAGTAGGAAAATGTCCAGTTGCACCAAAATTGTACATTAAATCCTATAGTAAATATAATTACGAGTTGAGATTAAATACACATTATATTTTGATTTAAATGTTTTTGGTTTTGTTTTTTTTGTTTTTTTATGTATATATGTACAGTATACATTAACATAGGGTTGGACAATTCCAGTCCTGGAGAGCCGATGTCCCTCCTGGCTTTTGTTCCAACTGCTCTAAATTAAATTAATTAGACCAATAATTGGTAATAATTGGTCCAATTAAGTAATTTAGGGCAAAGTGTTTAACCTGTACATGACCTGCATCGTTATATTACTGCAACACTGACGTGTGAAATATTTTACTGCAAAGCTTTAACATCCTTTTTGGCTTTTAACTTTATGATGGTATAAAGGTATAAACTGTACCTTTTTTTTTTAGCGGGGGATGGGGGGGTGGCAAGCCAAATTATCATTTAGAGTTCTAAATTAAATGTATAGCTATCTCTAAATGTTTTCAGATAGCTCTAAATCATTTCCAGGTATAAGATATCTTCAAATATGTAAATATATCTCTAAATAATTTAAAAATACATTTAGAGATATTTCAAAATGATTTTATGATATCTTTAAACAGAACTTTAAATGAGATATCTAAAATGCATTTTCAGATAACTTTAAATCATTTTAAGAAATCTCAATCCACAATCCATACAGTACTGCAGTCCTGATTGGCTAAAAGCACGGCCAATAGCACATCACACCTTAATTTAGGATGACTTTCATTGTGGGTGGTTTGCAGGGTATAACAAAAATAGACTGGTGTGATTAACATGTACTGTTGTACCCAGAATGCAGAGAACAATACATTTTCTATCTGCACTTACCACTTACTAATTATAAATCCTAAAAATACAATTGATTAATGTTGTATTTCTTCTAAAAACAAAACATATTTTAATGTATTATTGTGAGGTATTTCCACTTTAAATTCACATTGTGTGTGTGTGTGTGTGTGTGTGTGTGTGTGTGTGTGTGTGTGTGGGGCATATATATATAATATTACCACAACATTTTATATAGGACTGATTGCCTTTTTTTAGACTATAGAAATCTTACAAGGTTGCTGTGTTATTCAGACAATAATATTGATCTCAATCTTAGAGCTAGCATTGTAAAAGAATTTGCAGAAATCAAAAACTGAAAGGATTCTGAAATAGAGGGGTGGGTAAAAGATATACCTAACCACCATAGAATAAGCAATGTCAACAAAGTGCTTCTACAAGGTTTATTAATTTATTATTGAGGGGCAATGCATGGGGGACCCTGTTTGATGATAATGTACACTCAGATGTTATTTGGAGCCTTTGTTATACTGCGTACTAAGTGGTTTTCATTGTTTTTAAGTCAAATAAATAAATAATAACAGCTCTGATATTTCTTTCAAGCAGATTTATGGACCCTGCTTGTCACCACAAGATGTTTGTGGTGAAATAGTAAAAAAAAAAAAAAAAAAAAAGGGTTTTCAGTCTCATTTAAAACACTACTCTGAAACACAGCTTTGTTCTATCATCTTTGCATAGTCTTCATTATTAGCACTAAGCCCTGGATAATCCACAATTTCATTTTGTCTTATCCTTGCTTCATATAACCAACCAAATTCAGTGTTCTGAATCCTGAAATGTTTCTGGGATATCACCCCATCTCTTTTTAAATAATTTCCTCTACCAGAGAGCTGGATCTTCTGCCTGTTTCAAAATAAAGTACAATATTTAACAGCAACCATTTGTAAAGGAATATTCCATTAAGACTTTCAGTATTAAATGCTATGTTATGTTTTGGGACCCTTGAAATATAACAGGCTGAAGGGTCAGGAAAGTGATCATTATAATATAAACATGGGGCAAATTATTCAGGAATCGTGTCATTCCTTTTATTCTATGTCAATCCCTTACACCATTGGTGCCCGCAGCTGTATGCACGTTACGTATTGTGCTGATACTGGTTTGCAAAATTTCAGCTTCATTAGTGTGGACTTGCATATAATCTGTTTCAGTTTTGCGTACCATGTGAAAGATTTCTGGGGGCGCTCCTGCCTTACACTGCCCACGAACAACTGTCACATTTCTGTCTGTTCTCCTTTTTTTTTCATCTTACTGCCTGCAAGCATCTTTCTTTGCAGTGTTATTCTGAACTGTGTCTGATGACTTGTGACAGGTTTATGACACAGGATGAGTACACTTTGTTGTAATCTCTAATGACCTATCTTATTCACACATATTTTCTCATTTGGTGCTTCTTGAAGCACAGCACTAGGGTGTGTGGCAGGGGTGAAGCCTGCCCCTGTAAAGAATATATTTTTGTTTGATTTGCACATAAGAATGTCATCTTGTTTGATTAGATATGGCATGGCTGGAAGATTGGACTACTATCCCTGTCTAATTGAAATAAATGTGCAGCAGGTGGCGAGGTGTCAATTAAAGAATTGACAATCAATCAACCCTGGTCACCTGCCTTTGAAAAATGGGCTGGAAAGCCAGTCATTTGTTCTTCACTGTGCCTGTGCCAATAACCAGTAGCCAGTAGCCAGGTAGAGTGAACTAGATGGACCAACCAAGATTATTGCAACGTGTGTAACTGGGATAATTGCATAAACTTTGGGGTAGGAATTCATTTAGTTTGTGCAGGGAGAAGGTTCCTGAAGTGGGACCTCCTTTTTAGTGTTCAGCCCGAGCTCGGACACCTTTTTTTTTTTATTAGTTGTTTTACCCACCCTGTTTTTGTTTTTTTTGGTATTTTTGTATTATGTACATGTGCATATACATCCTTCCACACTAGGGATACCATTGCTAGTACCTTAGTGGAGGCCACCAACAACTGCAACTGCCTTGTACACAAATAAAACCTGGACGCCTCAGTGGCATTTTCAAATTCAAACTTTCTGTGTCTCTGTCGTCTCTCAGAGGATACCCACACAGCAACAGTATACCCTTGTTACTATGGCAAGCCAAAGTATAATTTAAAGATATCTCAAATTGCTTTTTATGATATCTTGAAATATTTAGTGTCATCTGGAAATAACTTCCTGTTCATTTAGCGATATCTCTAAAGCATTTGCATTGCTCTTAAGCGTACATAGACCACAGTACAAAATCATTGCCTGGCCGCTAGGCAATTTGGATTTTGCAGCTGTAATTGTTTGCACTGCACCTATCCTTAAATCAGCCCCAGAATGACAACCTACTTCTCTGAAACGTGCAGTGGGGTCAAGACAGGATCATTCACAACCCCCTTCCAAGCCATATGCAAATAGTACAAAGAAGCCATGCTGCTGGTTTACATTGCATTTAAATACCTTTAAATTTGTAAGCATGCTGATTCTTGTAATAACCAGCTGGGAATTGTCAAGTTAATATTTCATTTTAGCTCTTTCTTTAAAGATCATCATGAAGACACAGCAATGTTTAAAGTGAATATGCCTTATACTATTACAAGTATTATGGAGGAAATAATACAATAAAATCACTAAACTACAATACAGTGCAACTGATTTATTATTATTATTATTATTATTATTATTATTATTATTATTATTATTATTATTTATTATTATTATTATTCTGGTGTTTTCTCTGTTAAATCAAAATAACCTTCAAAAATCATAACAAAATGGGCTGTGTTGTAGCTGGATTTCAAAAACATATTTTAGTATCATTATCTACTATTTAAACAGAATTCAGATAATGTTATAAATAAAATGTAAAAAATCGTTTTTTAATGTTTTTTTTTTATATATATGAATAACCTCTGGGGGTGATGTTGCTTAGTAACCTGACATCACAGTATTCTCTTCAATTGCTTCTCAGCTGTTATTTCACAGCTCTGAACTTTTCATCCTCCTACTTCAGGAATGTGTAATGGGTAATGTTGCTTTACCAGTGTTTCCATTAATCATGAAGTGACGATAAAAAACACTCTACTGGCCAAAAGTTATCATGATTTAACTTTAGTTACCTAGCACTTGGCACCACCTGGTGTTCAAATATTATAACTGTGTTTAACTTTAAAGGTAGTTTCTTGTGTTTCTTCTAAAGGAAAGTCAAATCTGAATGTTTAACTCACACCCTAAATTACATCCTTTAGACGAAATACAGCCATGTACACATCATACAGATTCAAGCAGTTGTAAATGAATATCTGTTTTTAAAGGAAATTGCTTTTTATGATTTGACCTTATTATTTGATAAAATAGCAGTATTTCAGCATTGTCACACAGGGTTAGATATTTCATCATGACTCTTGTAAAGCTATATCATTTAAACGAGGATGTGTCAGCTGTAGTGCATTTATTTAATTATTTTTTTACAGATTGATTCACGGCTTTTAGAAATGCATTTAGATAAATTAAATATACATTTATAGTTATAAGTCTTATTTCTCGTATTATATATATTGCTTGGAGTAATAGTGATTAGGGCGAGTAAAGAACTGTATTTTATATCTCATAATCTTATAATTTAGGATTTGATATTTCTATTAATTGGGTTAATTGTTTTCTAAATATTCACATGAAACACTCAACTGATTGATATAATAGTTTGAATACTGAGGGATCCAGCTGTATGGCCCACACAGCACAGTGATGCAAGCACTGCCCAGAGAGAAAATAAGCAAGACATGCATATACACTTACAATATGGTATGCTTTCCATATTCCATCTTATTTGTGTTAAAGAAAATGCTTTACATTTAAAAAAAAAAAAAAATTCTGTTTTCTTTATATTCTTAATGTATCTATTGGCACAAATCTTGGTAACATTAACATCAGGTAGTCCCAGATCACTGCTGATCAGTGTCTGTGAAACAAGATGACAGTGTTTGATCTTTGGTTTAAAAGAGCTAGCCACTGTAAACTGATTCTCTCCACTGATTCTCATCTTGCCACATGATTGGAAAATCAGGCAAAACTGCAGGAAAAGATCGAAGTTTTTGCCAGCCAGCCTGCCTCTACATATAGACTATTCATAAACACAATCCAAATTATGTTTAGAGTATGCAAATGAAAAGACCACAGAAGTCATCCAAAATTTCTCTGCCATGAAAATATGATATTCTCTTTTAAATAATTGCATGTAACCCACAAACACTTTAAAAACGTACAGCAAGAAAACTAACGCCATAATTCAAGACAAAAAGCATAAAAAATACATTTAATTCACATTCTACACTTACCTAAAACAAATTGTCATTCTGCATTGGTAGTAAAAGGATACAATGTTATTAAAATGGTTTACCTGGGAGATAGCAAGCAGGGATACCAAGGATACAGTCAATGTGGGATAAAACTGGTAACAAAAGTCCCACCGCCCAAGCACCACAAACAAACCAAGATTCTCCCTGATGCTATCCATCTTTCTGAATAAAATGTTTCATCATATTTTTTATATTTTATTATTGATGAAAAAAAAAGCATTACATAAGATTAGCATTCCTGATAATGAAACATCCAGACTAGTTCTTATACCAGTGTAATACTGATTAAACAGTTTTTTTTTTTTTAAATATATATTTAACTTCTCATATCAATCATAATTTAATGCTTTACATGTTCAGAATACTTGCTGCAAATGACGAACCGGGTTCAGGGTTGACCTTTATTCCTACAAAGGTCTGTAGTCCTCTGACATCCGTTCTCGAGTTCCTGGATAAAAAAGGAAGCTAGTTTGGTCGTGGGATCGGAGGACGCCCACTGAACTTTGGGTCTCCTGAGCCGTGTGGGGAATTGCTGCGGTGAGATTGGGCAATCCAAACTGGGAGAAAATGGTGGTAGGGGGGTTAGGGTAAGGGTTAGGTAAATGAATAATAAGATACAGTAAACATATATATATATATATATATATATATATATATATATATATATATATATATATATATATATATATATATATATATATATATATAAAGATGGCTTCTGCTGAGGCAAAGACACATAATACAAAATAACTGTCTTATATAATCAAATTTAACAGATCTATTTCTAATTATTGAAATATTCTCATTATACAGTTAGATCAGGTACTGTAAACCCAATCAACATATGGTACAATATTTTAGAAAGGATTTAAATTATGTTAGATACCCAATTCAGTTTTTCCATTTGATCTAATGAATATATTTAATGCTTGTTTTTACTTCATTTTAAGTTTTTTTATTACATTTTTTTTTCTTCCCCCAATGCATTTAATGTGAGAAGTAAAAGAATAGAGGACTCAAAACATGATTATAAATTAATATAATGTATTAGAAATTATTCACATGAAAATACTATTCAGGCCCCCACCTATGCATTGTTAGATGAGATTTTGTAATGAATGAAACAAATGCAACTGTTAATTTAAGCATGATTTTAATGATATACTGTACAGGGTCTAGTGAAGGATAAGAGACTGCACCTACAGCAGCATGATCATATCTGTCTATTTTGTGGCAAGCAGATTTCAAGGGGACAGGGGATCTATGGTGGCCCAGAGTTTAATTTCACTTTGAATTGGGTGAAGCCTATTTATCCCGGTATATATCATTGTAGATTCTCTCCCAATGCAACAGGCATTGTGAATCTGCCTCATACTGAATAACCTAAATGCATCAAAAGGCGTTTCGTGTTTCAGATGGAACAGGGTGTAAAAGCTAAAGCGTGGCAGCAGGTTGAATGAACAACAGAGTGAAGTGCAAACAAATCTCAAAAACGAAATAGACAAATAAGGGACCTGCAAGAAACGTATTATGCTAATGAGAACTACTGTATTCCAAAGCCCTGATTACGCATAACTTTAGCTGCATTATCATTTTAAAATTCACAACCAGGCTACAGACAAACGCAACAAGTTACTTTTGCATAAATGGTTTCGTCAGCTTCTGAGCGATGTTCTTTGCAGTTGGTTGACAGAGATAAAGCATGACTACATACAGATACAAAAGCCTAGAGCAGTGACTAAAAGTATTGACAAAATATAACACATTATGTTAATTTGAACATTTACCACATTACAATCACTAAATTATTTATTATGTTGAACACGAAACAAATGACCCTTTAAACAATGATGAGTATAATTGCTTAATTTATATAAATGACATATAAAATGTTAGTTTGGCAATTAATCATTATACCACTATTTAAAAGATGCGTTTTTTTTTTTTTTTAAATTAACAAAACAGTTCAATTATGATGATGATGACGTGCGCCAGGATAGCCGAGTGATGAAGTTCACAGACCAGACAGCTGACAGAGATATACAGGCGAACGGCGCTGTGGTGCACCGTTTTTATTGAAAACAAAAATAAAATAAATATTTAAACAAAAACTCTGCTCACAGAGCCAAAATAAAGTTTTTTTTTTTTTTAAGTGCACTTCTCAGTATGTTTCGCCTATAGACTTCATCAGCGTTGACTACAATAAACGCAACACATTTAATTTACATGCAGAGTTTAGCCCCGCCCCTCTTATTTTGTGCAGGGATTAGCCCCGCCCCATCCCATTCTCTACATAGCTCAGCCCCGTCTATTTTAATAATATGCAACCATAGCCCCGCCCCCTTATTATGTGCACTTCTTAGTCCCACCCCCTGCAATTATAAGCAGGGCTTTTCCTCTGTCCCGCCACATTACGAATAGTGCGTCTGATTTAAGTGTGAATTTTTTTTCCAAATTCGGGTGAATGTTTTTTTTTTTTTTTTTAAACGGGTGGAATTATTTAGTGGAAAAATCTGATGAAATTGTTGTCAACACTTTGTGCTTAAGCCAATTTCTACTGAATATTTATTCTTTATTTATTATATATAAAAACATCCACCCAAAGTTGTCGTCAACAGTTTAAATCCACAACGTATGTATATTTCCACACATTGGGGTATGCAAACTTTTGACGACATCTGTCCTCTCTCTTTCTCTCTCACACACACACATACTGTATATGGAGGCATTTCTCCGTGAGAGAGAGAGAGATTGCAAGGCTGAACCCAGTGGGCTATTGAAGGATCAAATGAATTAGCAGCAAATGGCTTGGCAACCTATTCTGCACACCCACTCTGTGTGAAAACGTGCCTCCTGTACCCTCTACTCTTAATTTTTCTCCACTCAACCTCCAAATGGGTCCTATAGTCAAAAACAGTCATTCTGTGTGACAATTGAAATAGTACATGTACTTTATTCAACTCGATAATCTCTACAGTTTGGAAATATGATTGATATGATTTTGTTCAAATTACTAGTCTGTTATGAGAAACAGGGTATTAAAAGTTATTTATTTGGAGAGGACGTTGAACTGAATAGAATCATATATATGACATGTTACACTTCAAGCAGTACTGTATATATCTATGGCTTTAAAAAAAAAATGTTTTCAATATGTAGGGCAGTTACTCCCAGGCTATGTGACAATGACATCATGGGGTGAGTGCTATGCAGCTCAATCCACACTATGTCACACTATTGTATGATTTACACATCACATTATTTATTACATGTTACAAGACATGCCCTACATCCAATAGCCTAACATCTGAAATGATAATATATTTTCAGTGTAGACATGTCATAGTTTCACAGCATGTCTGATAACACAAACATTTCTTTAGAGGTATTACATTGTATTATCCATGCACACACAAATTAGACTTACTATAACTAAAAAAATGATTTTGAATGTTCTTTCTAGAAAACATTCATCTAAACCACCTACAGACGAATGATTAAAAAGGCTTGACTTTGTAATGAAGTACAGTGTATATAACCTTTTTGATCTCACAGCTTTGATAGTCCTGACAAACTTGTGTTTATATAAGGCATGAGAGGAAAAATCTTAAACCAGAAAAAGAAAAAAACAGCATTGGTTAATTATGTAATTTCCAATGTCAATAAGAACCCATCAATGAATGAAGTGTACATAGGGGCTGATGTAAGGATAGGCGCAGTCCTAACAATTGCAGCTGCAAAATCCAAATTGCCTAATGGCCAGGCAATTACTTTTCCCTGTGGCCTATGTAAGCTTCAGAGCAATGCAAAATATTGTATTTATCAACATGTATAAAATAATGAGCTGCAATCATGATAGTGAGGGTCACAGTGAGGGCTGCCTGAGCATCGGGCTATTTAGCGGCCATGCCAACAGCCGAGAGGTGAGGTGAGTTAGGAGTACAGAGAGCAGTAGGTGCTGTATCAGATTTGTGGAGCATGAAAATCAAACCAAACAAAGAATACGTCAGAGGAAGAGCAGCAAGGTCCTCTTGGTGCACGGAAAAGAAAATAAAGGTTTTCTGAGGAGAAGCCGAGAGTCCTTACAGATGATGTCACTCAGTGTGAAATGTTGTTATTTGGAAAAGACTCAGCCAACATCAGTTATGCTACCGAATAGATCATATAGTCTTCAATAATGAAGAAAATCAATGCTGTCGGTGTTATTAGAACATTCAACCAGGTGTTGAAAAAGTGAAATTCAGTTGTTAGGTCTAGGATGACCTGCGGAGTGAGATGATAACAGCTTGCCACCACATCCACCGGCACCCCAAGCAAAGTGACCCAAGGTTTAAATATGCAGGGTCTTCTCTGTTTTGCCCGTCTCCTCCGAAGGTTTTACTGCCTGTCCTCAACAAGAGCCAAGCGTCGCCGCACAGGAAGTGTACCACGGCAGCCATCCTGAAGCCAATGACAGGTCTCACAATTAAATTGAATTTTACATGTAAGTTTTATTTTGCAGGTTGTACCATGACTGTTTTGGGTCTGTGGGCTTTAATGTCAATTTGTGGGTCTGACCCCAAAAATATAGGTCACTTGAGTATGCTCACAATTTTCATCAGGTTAAGACTGGTATCTCTGTGTCTCAAGTTCATGCATAAACTAATATCCTATTATAACTTACAAAGGCCTGAATTTATCCTATTTATCCTGTCATGAAAAGTCAAAGGGAGATTACGGTAAGAGTATACCTACAGTAACTTGTTTAAGCATATACAATGCACTATTGTAAGAAAATATACTTCTCCCTGTGGATTACTAAAAAATACCATTAGAAATGATATAGTAAATTTGATTGGTGAACATAACATTTATGAATTACTAGTGCAGAACTAATAAGTTATAATAAGGCACTGTTCCATTGCAGTGGAATACTTTCTTCAGTAAACATTTCATAAATTATATGAAAGCACAATCAGAGTCCTGGAAATTACTTTTGTGAATAATATATGTATGTTAATAATATTCTGTGTGGTGCAACCATAATGCAGGTTATAGTTAAATTGTCATGATGCAGTAGGCCTACTTGGTGTTTTATCTCCATTCATTTGTGTATTTAGTTAGGGAATAGTCCTTTTCTCCTTTAGTATGCAAACTGTCCCTCATGTCAAGTAATATTCCCCTGTTACAAACATGAAATATGATTTGCATGTTTCTTTTGCATGATCTATTGAAGATGGGAATGTTATGATGGCACTCCTCAGAACATTAAGGAAATAAAGTAGCCTGCAGTACCAATATGTGCTGCAAAAGCATATGCAGGTACTCCAACGTCAATGGAACAATTTAACTTCACCACAGGCACCACTAATACAAGAAGCTAATGCGCCATCTTGTGTTGGATTGAAAAGCTGCCTGTTAACTGTCAGTCACAGTGACATCCAGAATCCACTGCTGTATCCTGAATTTACTCACAGAAATGGCGGTGGTTGTTTGGTAACCTAGACGCTAAGAAACTGTCAAGATGGCGAGAATGAGGTCAAATACGTGTTAAGTCGTTGTGTTGTTTACAACACAAGCATATCACATTACAGAATCCTTTCCGTACTTTTAAGTCAGCGATACTGTTGGTTGCCATGGCAGAGGAGGATGGGTTAACGTTGGTAAGTTAGTTTCAATTATATTGCCATTTTGTTTTTCATTGCATTCTCTAACCAGAGTCCGTCCGATAAATCAGTTGTAATTATAGCTGTATACATTACTGACTACAGGATCAACTGCAGGATTGCTGAGATTTTTTTTTTTTTTTTTTTTTTTTTTTTGTAAATCGGAACCGAATCTTCTTTGTCTACATCATACTTATTGCCTGCTTTTTTAAACAATATTGACTGACTGGGAGGCCCACAATCTTCCTCCCTTAATGATGTTAACTAATAAAGTAGCGCAATACCCATCAGTACTAACATTTGCTGCAACAGTGGATGTATGAATGCCATATGCTCTGTTTCTCCACTGAGAAGCAAAACAAAAAAATAAAACAATATGTGTAATGTTAATATATCAATTAGCACTTCATTTAGCTGCTTTACACTGTAGTATTGCATGTACAATATTGTAAAGAGAATTAGGGAGAACCACTGTCAATTACAGCCAAGGACACTTTTTGCCCTGTTAAATACATTAAACTGCACAAGGTGACAAAAAATACATCATCATATTGATAAAATGTATACATGTTCTTTTACTTCAGCAGAAAACACCTGCCAGCCTTGTATGCCTTTTGGTCATTTTTTTTTTTTTTTTCAGTGTAACACATCTCCTGTTGCTACGGATACAACATTAAATAAATAGACCTGCTGCTGAGGAATTATATTCAGGTACACTTTGGTAAAACAGTATGCCCTCAATCTCTATTATAAAACAAAACAATTCCTCATTGCCATTCACTGTCAAGTTCTTCTCATTTAATGAGTGAATTCACAGTAGAATCAGAAAAGTCATGTGCATTTTTTGTTGTTGTTGAAAATTTAAAGTTAATAAAATTAATTCCAACGGTGTGTAGCTTACCTGGTTTCTGTTTTTACTGTAGCGTGAAGCACTTTCATTAATTGCCTTAATTAATCAGTTCTTCAAGAAAGAATTCCGGCTGATTTTCAGAAACCTTTAAAGTTACCGAACTGGAAATAATCAATGCATGTATTTGATTCAGGGCAGGTTAAGGAGGCCTAAGTCATGTTTATTTGTCTTTTTTTTAATTTTTATTTACACTTAGTATTAAAAAGCTTTAAAAATCAGACCGTTGTGTGTCAGTGTAGGACATATGGAGGTATCCCCATAATCTCCAATAATACCTGACTGCAGTTCCAGCAGAAATTGTCAATTAGTGTAAATTCTACTGAAAACACCGCAAAGTTCTGTATAACAGTTAGTTTTTACCATACAGTAGTTGCTTTGAGCATCAACAGTCCTATACTAACGTGTAGTTTTTAGGCTTTGATCAGTTATTACTGCCAGGAAAGGTATTTCAATCACTACAGACGGCTGCTAAGAAGAATGGAAATTACCCTGTCTTCATATTTTTTTGTGCTTATTGAATTTTAATGGAAGGTAACTCAGCTATCTGTCTAACTGCTAAATATTTAAGTGTTTCTTTACATACGTTCTGTCTAGAGGTTAACCGTTTGGATGTCATCGTTATTCTTTCTCATCTAGACAGAATTCAAGAAGCCATTCGAGAACTGGAAGCTGTTAAAGGCAATCAAGAGGTGTCTCTCTGCACCTTAATGGCTCGCTCTTATGCCCATAAGAAAAATTCCACTCCAGGTTAATGTGTTATTTGTACACCTTTAAACAAAATACCTTAACATGTTATTACCGAAAGTATAAAACGTGCATTACGGCTCATGTTTAATTTAAAAGAGCTTATTTCTAAGCTGCAAGCTGGAAATGCAGTAACTTATCTTGCCCTGAGAGGGCAGACACATTCGTGATCACGCAATCATGGAACCTCCAAGCTGGTAATCAATACCCAAAACATTCCTGCTTCTCCACACAGAAATGTTTGATTGTCAAAATGTGTGTTCTTAAAAAACTAAATGTGTAATTTGACAGGTACTAGGATGCCTTCCCAGGAGAGCCGTTTATGTTGGTTGGTGTTGTTTTTCATTTACTGAAAGCCATTTATTTTAATGTAGTTGTTATACCGCAGTAGCATGTTTTAAAAAGAATACTAATGAAATATGTTTTATTGCTTGCATATTTCTTACCCTAAGTCTTGTTTAAACCTTAACGTTACAGATCGAAATTATATACAAGAACTGGATGCCACACTAATGTAGGACTGGAAGAGAACAGGTCAGAGGGGACTCTGTGGGGCTGTTCCTTTGGAAATTGAAAAGAAAATGAAGCTGTTTCTAACCTTGCAAGACTGGGAACAAGCAGTTGAAGCAGCTCAGAGGTACTGAATGAAGCAGGTGTAATTGCCATTCCACTCTATACAGGTTTTTTTTAGATTTATGTGGGTGGTAGTTTTTCACTGTGCAGTAACATTTGCTTTAAACTTACAGATTTGCTGGCAGAGCTTCATTATTTCACTTTGCTCATCATTAAAGTCTAAATCAGTGATTCTCAAGCATTTTTTGATGGACCTCCTTGTCGAGCTACCAACATTACTAGTGGCCACACACTTAATATTTTTAGGAAATATTATCAATGTCATATGAAAAAATAAAGTAAATATAGACATATGCATTTATAATTTCCAGGTGTTTTGCTTTATCTTTATTATTATTGTTCTGACAACAGGTCAAACTTAATCAATCATCTACATTGTATTACTATGTATATACTGTTATTTAAACCTGTTATTTAAATGGTCTGATGTGTGACATGCTATACAAATGTTTTGTGGTTTGTTCTTTTTTCTACTATGTACTGTAAAGTGCTTTGCAATACTTGTATAAAAAAGAGCTATATGCCTAAGCTAAAGTACATTACTAACGTATTGAAGTTAAATAAATACCAAAACTACTTTCAGTTTTCTGTTCCAATATAATGTTGCACAATTCCCAGCTAAATCTGACAAAGGTATAACAATGCTGGCAATGCTGTTGTATCATAAAATTATATGTAAAACTGTAATATTCCAGAATTATAGGTTGTGAAGGCTTTACTTGTCCCACTGAATCAACTATAAAGCAGAGGTTGTCAAACAATAGTTACAGTTGTTATAATCTTTTATTGTCTGTATTTCAGCCAGAAACAGTAAAACATTTAGTTATTTTATTCTTAATATCTCTTCCATTATGTGTAAAAGGGGCCATTTTACAAAGAAAAATAAACTCACCGTTTTGGTTTTCGTTTGATTCTCTCCTCATAACATAAAATAGAAAGTTGGGCCAGTGTTTGGAAGGCATGAAGCGTTTTTGAATAACTTTGTGGAAAGTAAGTGTGTGTGTGTGTGTGTGTGTGTGTGTGTGTGTGTGTGTGTGTGTGTGTGTGTGTGTGTGTGTGTGTGTGTGTGTGTGTGTGTGTGTGTGTGTGTGTGTGTGTGTGTGTGTGTGTGTGTGTGTGTGTGTGTGTGTGTGTGTGTGTGTGTGTGTGTGTGTGTGTGTGTGTGTGTGTGTGTGTGTGTGTGATATATAATTTCCAAGTTTTCTCCTGATTCTGATACAAATTATGTTGTATTTTATTCTAACAAGAACTGAGATGAATTGTAATGGTATGTGCCCTTTTATAACCATCACATTTGCAAATGCTTTGCTTCCCTGTTGGTTTCTTTCTGCCCAGGACCATTACATTCACTCATGCAGTGAAGTCTTTCTTTCAAAGGCTCTTAAAGCTACTGTGAACTGGAACAAATCTGCCGTTCTGAGCTCTGTGAGGTCCCAGAGGTTCAGGTATGATGAAAAGAAAGGGCAGACTGATGCTATTGGTGTGAGCTGGACCATTCAGAAAAAAAATTTAAAAAAAATGTTGTCACGCTATTATTAAACCTGAATTCTAACCTTCTATGCAAAATTGGCATATTAAATAAAAATAATGTATTTAAAAAGATTGGTAGATTATAAAATTGAGATATCAAGTAGTTTTGAAGTTTACATGAACCACCCAGTGGTTGACATAATCCAGATGAATTCCCTAGTACTATAAACTCCTCTACAAAAATTCAGCTATGGCTATCCTGACAGGTATAGTGTATGTTGATCGAATCAACCCCTAAGCAGATCTGCATTTTTCCGTGTTAAGTGGTCAATATTATCTTTAGTGGTAATGTTTGCTGTAATTACAACTGTAGTGTGAAGATGAGTCATTTTATTGCAGGCGTTTGCAGAAAGATAAAAATAACCTTGAAGCTTTAGATGCTGGCTCTCCACTCATTATGCATAATGGGAAATATAGATGAGGTAGCACTAGCATTTCTGTTAATGATAATAGATAAGATATTTGTGATTCCATTTTTTTCTTTTATCTAGAAGTTTTTAAGATACATGGTTTAAGTGTGAAAGAAAAAGTGATTTAAAATGGGAGTTTTACTTATAGCTCCACCTGTTGGCAGATATTGTAATTGTGTTACAGTATAAACCTCTTTATAGAATAATAACTTGTTTTTTTTCTCCTTGGTGTAAAATCTAAATCTCATGATTATAAAGGCCTGTACACATTTTCAAACATACATAATGTCAGCTTGTTTATAAGTTTATTTTAGTATTTCTGAATTTAGCACCCTGGTGTTTAATAGTTATGGGGGATGGAATTCTGGTTAAGTTTTTCTTTGTATTGAAACTTTAGTTGAAAGAGCATTTGCCACGGCTTTGGATTATGCAGAACTGGCCACTGAAATTGGGTACCAGTTGATAATGCAAGGAAATATAAAGGAATCTATGAAATGGTACAAGACTGCTATGACATTGGATGAAACTAGTGTTTCTGCATTGACTGGTAAGAATGTCTTTAAAGTAAGTCAATTTTCAGGACGAGATTAACAGCATGCAAAGTTTTAATTACAAGGTTATTAACAGAATCGCGCGTTTAGCGTAATTGCATTTTAACCATTGTTTTGCAATTGATTGACATTTTGGATTCATGTTTTTCATTTATAAAATGTCTTATAATTAAAAGATGTTGTTAACACAGAATTAATGACAACTATTTGTTTCTCATATTCAATTAGTTTAAAAATTATATAGGGCTCAGCACCCAAATACTGTACCTGCTGTGTAGTATTAAATAATACAGTGACTGAGGAGGAGTTTAGTTCAGAATGTTGCTGTACAGCTACGACATTTGTCTCTACATATACCCTAATATATATATATATATATATATATATATATATATATATATATATATATATATATATATATATATATATATATATATATATATATAATATACTAGGAACAAATACTGTAAGCCACTATAATTATGAACTTGAATTATCCTTTCGAACAAATACTGTAAGCCACTATAATAGTGTAACTCAATGAACTAGTATAGTCATATTATTATTTACAAGCAAGGCTAATTTTGTAGATAGTTCTAGTACTAGGACTTGCAAAGAGTTGTCTTGATAATGTCATAAAAATAAACTAATTAAAGCAGAAAGTGTAATACTGTACCAATATATTTTGACATGTAGTAAATTCATTTCTAAAATTTTAATTGGAAAACAGTTTCTCCTCTAGTAAAAATAACAGGAAAGCATTTGCCCTACCACTGTTTTAGAACTCTCATTAAGGTCTAACAAAATATGACCTCAGTAAGTCAAAAGAAACCTTACATAACCCAAGACTGACAGTTCATCCTTCTAGCAAGTAATAGAAGAACAAAAAAAAAAGATTCTGCATGCTTAATTTTCCAGCTTACTGTCTTTTATTTGTTTACTGATGTTTACCAACCTATGTATCTGCATCAGGACATTACAGTTTCTCTAGAGGATGTTAGCATTATTTTTAGGATTCCTTTTTAAAAAATAAACAAAACACACCTTTTTGGACAAACACATTTCTTAGACTAATCTTACAGGGATTTGTTTCAAGACTTTTCATCTCAGTGTTCCTTATCTATTGTATCTGACATGATTTTGACATATTCTTTGAAGTAATCTTTAAAAAAAAAAAAAAGCTTGCTTGTTGTTGTGTGCAGGAGCTGTCTTTCCTGCGTGCTGTCTTAGCAGTGAAGACGCGTAGAGCTCAAGACGAGCTCATTCATTTTGCTCAACGATGCCACTGACACTCACTTCTCTGCCCTGCAAGGACTGACGCTAGGGGTTCAATACTTTGAATGACTCAGTCCTGTCTTCCTGCTGGAAATTGTTAAACAGTACATTGCTTTCTGTCCAACAGAGGTCATTTTCTAATGCTTTTATATAAAGTGGAATTGCATAAAGGTCAGGAGGCTTTTAGCTGGGAAAAGTCATTTCAGGGAAAATGTAAATCCAAACAAACATAAACAGAAAATTGCAACTTTTTTTTATTTTATTTTTTTTTTAAATAATTTTTTTAAATATATCTGCATGCTCTTTTATTCACATACATTTGTATTTTAAAATTCCTTTTTAGTATATCAGTGTGGGAAAAAAATAACATTCAAACAAATGTCATAGTAAACTAATAATATTATATGATGGAATCAGAAATTAATATACAAAAATTGGTCACATTGTGGATTTATGTTTTGTGCATAAGCATCCTGGTAATCCTAATCCTAACCACATGTAGCCTGAACAGGTGGTACTGATCTATACAGAAGCACAATGAAGATATAAATTAGTAAAAGGGAGTACTTAATTCATGTGCCATTGATATACTGATAAAATACTATGTTATATTGAGTCCCTTAGGATATGAAGTGCATTCTGGTTTGCAATGTTGATGATTTTTAACAGTTTGTGTAGTTGACAATATTGTATAATAGCACTAGTGGAACAGAACTTTCATCTTAATGCATCTCATGCAATATGAATTTAATTTTGTTCGGCATCACAAGGACAGCCTCCTTCACCCCAGCTCCAACATTGTGCCTCTGTGCTGGAGACGGTGGTAAAGACTGTGCTTGGGCTGGTGGAAGCTGTTTACTAGATGGTTAAAGTCAAATTCTTAGCAGGTGAGTCAATATACTACAGTGTATGCAGTTAACTGGGTTGGGACACTAGGAAAGAAATACTGAAGCAATGTGTACCCTAAAGTTCCAAAAAAAATGTTTGTATAGTTAACTGTGTGAGAATCACATTTGTGGGGGCTATATGTGGGATACTAATACAAATGTAATGTGTGTATAATTTAAGAGCCTATTTTTTGCAAGGAAAAGTTAAGTAAAATTTACAAAAGATCTTACATACAGATACTACACTTTTTAAGCAAACATTGTAAGACCAAATTGAATAAAGAATACACTATATCAATTGTACATTATTATTATTATTATTTTTTAATTATTTTATAGGTGACATTGATGCAGCTCAGAACATCATACAGCACTTTTGGAACCCTTCAACGTGCTGATGCCCCAAATCTATTTGATGCAAGGCAGCTTTAAGCTCTCTTCACAGTCTCTGGAACTGTGCCTTAGCTATAACTTTGAGGTGAGCTTAGCCACGGAAATGTTTTGAAGCGTTGCTTCATTAAGATTCCCCTTGTGTAGATTCCGTAACACCCTCTGTATCACCTGATTAAAGCTCAGACCCAGAAGAATATGGGGGAGGTCCAGGAAGCCGATAAGACTTTGCAAATGGCGATGAGTTTACCAGGAATGAAAAGCATGGTAGTTCTTCAAAATGCAGAGGCAAAAAGGTTGGAATCAGCTCAACTGGACAAGTGTCTGTATTTCTGGAGTTAGCAGAAGCCCATCGGCTAAATGGAGAGCAGGTAGAGAGAGAGATCTGTTTGAACAGTTTCTGCATTGGTTAACATTATGTTAATATACTCTGAGCAGTGTTTGGATTGCATTTAGTTTTGGGGGATTTGATTGTTCAGCTAGACATTTTAGTAGAGACAAAATTCCCAATTTTGGTCTCTTTTTTCAATACTCAGTACAGCTACTAAATCATTTGGTACTTTAACACATAATGTGCTCCAATACTGCATATCTGTGTTTCTCAGTACGAAGCAGCTAAAGTAATGCAGGATGCAATCAATGAATTTTCAGGCACCCCTGAAGAACTGCATGTCACTACTGACAGCGAAGACCTGGCTCTCCTTCATGGGGACAATGAACTAGCCCCGAGCGTGCTTAGAAACATCACACCTGAGCAGCCTTACTACAATCAAGCAAAAGAAAAAATGGCAGACGTTTATCTCAACTACAGAAAGGAGAAGGGGTTGTTTGCAAGCTGTTACAGGTAAGAAAATGGCTAGCGTTTCAGCAATGAATAAACTGATGGAATAGAAATGTTGCACTTTAGCACAAGCTGTGTGTTTGTCTCAGAAGGTTGTGATTTTACATCAAAGTCAAGTGGAAGTTTGAACTTGACCTACTGTATTGATGTACAAGGTTCTAGAACAAGTAGTGGCCCTGGGTTATAAAGAAAAGGGTGTAGCTCTGTTGGCCTGTTTAGGCTTCATGCATGTTGCTATTTCAGAAACATGTTTGGACAGATTTTGTCTTCAAGGCGAGGTGGGAGCAAATAAAAAATTTCCTGCATGTATAGATATATTTTTATAACTGCAATAATTTAATCTAATTATGTTTTACAGAGAATTGGTGGAAAAACTGCCTAACTGCCACACATATCTCCTGTTAGGTGATGCTTACTTTAATATTCAAGAGGTATGCTAAGTTGTAGAATTCCAGTATGTGGCTAAAAAATGACAAATTCAAACATGTTACTGTATGAATCAGCATTGTTGCATTGTATTTATTTATTTATTTATTTATAATGGAATGTTACTGTTTCAAGCATGATTAAATAGTACAGTTATGTGAGGTGCCATCTTGTGGTTTAAAAATGAAAGGCAAAACCCTCAATCAGCCCTTGCAAAACTTTATTTACAGTATGGCTAGATTATAATTACTATGTTTAAGGGTATTATAGTTTAGTTTTTTTATTGTTGCAAATAGAAATGTTGCACTTTAGCACAAGCTGTGTGTTTGTCTCAGAAGGTTGTGATTTTACATCAAAGTCAAGTGGAAGTTTGAACTTGACCTACTGTATTGATGTACAAGGTTCTAGAACAAGTAGTTGCCCTGGGTTATAAAGAAAAGGGTGTAGCTCTGTTGGCCTGTTTAGGCTTCATGCATGTTGCTATTTCAGAAACATGTTTGGACAGATTTTGTCTTCAAGGCGAGGTGGGAGCAAATAAAAAATTTCCTGCATGTATAGATATATTTTTATAACTGCAATAATTTAATCTAATTATGTTTTACAGAGAATTGGTGGAAAAACTGCCTAACTGCCACACATATCTCCTGTTAGGTGATGCTTACTTTAATATTCAAGAGGTATGCTAAGTTGTAGAATTCCAGTATGTGGCTAAAAAATGACAAATTCAAACATGTTACTGTATGAATCAGCATTGTTGCATTAAATAAATAATGATAAAAAAATACATAAAATGTGCAAGGTTTCGTCTGTTATTTATTTATTTATTTTCTTATAATGGAATGTTACTGTTTCAAGCATGATTAAATAGTACAGTTATCCCACGCTTTGGGTGCCATCTTGTGGTTTAAAAATGAAAGGCAAAACCCTCAATCAGCCCTTGCAAAACTTTATTTACAGTATGGCTAGATTATAATTACTATGTTTAAGGGTATTATAGTTTAGTTTTTTTATTGTTGCAAATAGCATTTGTTTCCCTGTACCACCCTTCCAGAACTTGTGGGTCTGGAATATAAAAAGGGGTGCCTAAATGGTCCTATTAATGCAGTATCTCTGGAGGAGGAAAAGCCCCTTCCAACCATTGTTTTGTCTTCATACTGCACACCCAACTCTCTAAAATCAACTTTTGTTAAAACAAAGTACAAAAACTACATATAAAAGGTGCAGCACAGGGCGAGTACTAGCTTTACTGAACGAGGCGTCCCGCTTCAGGACCCGGCTACACTACGTAACCCTCTCTATACGTTACATGGGATCAATATCCCCTAAACTAACCTACTGATGAGCCGGTATTCTTATGACGACTCTTGCTTCTTCATACAGCCTTGGCTGGGCATTGCCTTTACAAGTACCGAGTTGCAGTCTGTAAACAATCATTTGATCAAACATAACTCCAAAAAGCACACAAAACAAACCTGTTTCCATCTAATTACATCTAATTACATGCTGAATGCAGTAATTAGATGT
This sequence comes from Polyodon spathula, assembly GCF_017654505.1. Lineage (NCBI taxonomy): Eukaryota > Metazoa > Chordata > Actinopteri > Acipenseriformes > Polyodontidae > Polyodon > Polyodon spathula. Next base: position 37,759,997 of record NC_054543.1, on the reverse strand, counting down.
CCTTTCTCTTGAAAAACCTATCCCACATAGATTGCTCCTCACGCCTGTAGCCTGGTTGCAGTTTGTGTGAAGATGACTGGCAGGCAACGATTGCATTCATCATGCATGAGTCATACTACAATAGGTCGTCTTTGAATTAGCGTTCTCTTTGAATTAGTGTTCTCTTTGAATTGGTCAACCATGGTGTGGCAGGAAATGGAATTGCGGTGATGTCAGGCCAGAAGGCGGAACAAAAATAGACAGGCAGGTACTGCAGTTCAAAAATCACGCTGTGGCACCGTTTATTAAAGAACACAAAAATAAATTAAAAGGTTGAACAAAAACACACTTGCTCACAGAGCGAAATAAAAGATTTCAACAAAAACAAAATAAATCACGAACACACAAACACACAAGTCAGGCTGGGCAAATCGCCTTCACTGTTCCTGTATATTTTTATATATTCTCTCTCGCTCCTCGCTCACTCTCGCACTCACCTCCGTACACCCACCATGAGCAGGGAAAACTACAGGGTTTAAATACCATGGCTAAAGGGTTTAACTAGTTCATAGTTATTCTATTACCCCATTGCTATAATCTGCACAAGTTTATTTTTTGTTAAAGTGCCGGCTAGTTTAACAACGCAGTAGCTGACAGCCACACATTGCCACAAGGTTTTTAAACATATACAAAAACAACAAAAAACACTTTCAAAACAAAACACGTCGTTCGCCGACATTTATATATTAATAATAAATAAACAAACACAAAACGCAGTACAGGGGCGGAGGAGGAAACCCCGTTCTAAAATAAATACTGAACAGGGCTGCTCGCCCTGTTACACATGGTCTTTGTTTTCACAGCCTAGAACGATCCTGTACGCGATCGTTCTAATTTGCATTGAAAAAATCAGTTCTTGCTATTTGGATCATTATAGTGAAGTTAGTCAGTCTCTCTCTCTCTCTCTCTCTCTCTCTCTCTCTCTCTCTCTCTCTCTCTATCTATATATATATATATATATATATATATATATATATATATATATATATATATATATATAAATATATTTTATTGCCTTAAATGTTCTTTTTACAATTTAAAAATACTGTGTTAAAAAGACACACACATACAGAAATAAAGTCTGCTTGTAACATAGTGCAGGTTTAACTGAGATCAGTGCACTCCTTTTACAGGCACGAGATGTACAAGCTTGAGTTTTGAAACTGGTTCAGCTTGAGCAACCTGAAGCAGTTACCGACCAGAAACAATTGTGAGATGTGTAATGCCAAACATTACACATCTCAAAGAGACTATGAGAAAGCCATCAAATTCTACAAAGAGGCGCTTGTTTATTGTGAGACTGATAAAAAGGTTAGTTCAGCTGTTCATCTAAATACTGTGTTGACTCAAAGGTTCCATTTTCAGTGCAGCTGTATGTCAATAAAGGCCACTGTGAATCTAGCATAATAAACCTTTCACATGTATAAAAAGAGACCAGTTAGAAAAATGATTTGGGGCTAATTTGGGATGGACCAGCTTATCTATCTGTGTAACACAAATTTCACTTATTCACTAAACCTTTACTGCTCAGTTTTATTTCATTTTCATGCTTTCTTCACCCATGGGTTTTGCATCAGTGTTATTCACTAACAGCTGTTATAATTCATTTCTATCAGGTTTTACATATAGGCAAACTCCCTGCGATTGTTCTGATTTGAAGGCAGCTCATGAGTAATTTATATCTGGATTTCACCTTATTCATAGACTTCTTAATCATATTATCACCTGATTTTTTGACTTGTAACTATAGCAAAGTGGTGAATACGTGCAGATGAGTGCAGTGTAGAGCAGATTAATCACACAGACAATGATTCACAGGTGCAAGGGTGTTTATTAATGATTCTAATGTCCAGAGCCTTATGGCGAAACCTGCAAACAATAACAATGATGGAATTGGTACAGCGGCGTGTATCACTTCTGTTTGTAAATCCCACGGGTTTGACCTGCAACCAAAAAGTTGCGTCTTTTCTCACCCACACAAAACACAAACACAGACAGTTCCGACAGTGCGTGATTTTAGTGCTAGTGGTGCAAAGACAGTGCCTGTAGTGGAAAGGTGAGTGGTGATGTCCGGGTTTTACGCTGGCCTGCGGCTGCAGTTCTGGATCATGTTTAGTATTCTTGGTGAGAAGACAAACAATACAAGACACACAGTGTTAGTACACAGACTGACAGAACACTCACGGCTTTTGGTATGAACAATACGGGCTCCTTCTAGGTCATTTGATTTAACCATATGCAAAGGAACAGTTCACTTAAGCTACACCCCCCTATTTAAACTCTCGCTCATGCCCCCTCGGTTAACGAGCGCATCTGCTCCTCCATTCCTCGAATGCCATGCCGTCTACCGTCTGGGTCAGTGAGCGTGGGTGCCGTAGCTCCGCTCCCTTCCTAAATGTCCGACTTCCACTTACCCTACTGAATAAACTGTCATTCCATTTGCTTAAGGGTACTCTGTTCCTTCTTTCTAGTGCCCTCACAGGTCGGGAAGGAGAGCTAACACCAAGCATCATTTGATCTCTGTCACAGTAACCCATTCAAGAACCAATGGGTTTGTTATTCTTTTAGAATATCGCATTCTACATTGTTTTTTTTGTTTTTTTCAAATGAACATCACTATACATACAATTACATAAAATGTTGTAAAACAATGTGAATATTTGTGTTTGTGATTCACCTCACTTTTTTATTTGCATTGGTGGTAAGTGTATTCAGTATTTTAATACGTATTTATATAAGATATATTTTATAACTATCATTATGTAGGATTTTCCTTTTTAAATAAATGTATTAAATAATAAATTCCCTAGAGCATTGCAAGATTTGCTCATCACTGTAAGATGGCTACAGTACATGCAAGTACTTCAGGTAGCAGTACTTGAAGTTTAGATAAGTATTATTTTAACCAAGCAAATTGAATTTAAAGAATGAGGCCCTATCTGTAAGGAACTGTATTAATATATCCTTTTTTTGCAGGTGATGTTGGAGCTTGCTCGATTATTCCTTGCACAGGATGACATAGATGCATCCCAGCATCAATGTGCAATACTTCTTGAGATTGACCAAGATAACGAAGCTGCAACCATGGTCAGTTACTAGGATCAGGTTCCAGTAATATGTTTTAAGCAATTATTTGTAAATATAGATGTTGGTGCACACTTTTATCATTTGATAACAGCCTGTTGGATAATGATGAGATAAACAAGCTCTTCTGATGCCTGAGGAAAAGACGGCTACCTTAAACCTCATAGAAAAAAAATACAAGTAGTCAAATACACCCACACTGTGTGTCCTGAGGTAACGGGAAGCCGTGTACCCATATCGGATCACTGCATGTTTTAAAATATGTAATTTTGGCATTGCTCATTATATCAAATTTGAATCCATTTTAATAACTATCATTTGGTTTTTAAAAAAAAGGCTTATACAGATCATTAAATTACACCTATCCTGTTTTTTTTTTTTTTTTTTTTGTTTTTCAGATGATGGCTGATGCGATGTTCAGGAAGCAGGATTATAAGCAAGCTGTTTTTAGAATGCAGAGTGTGTGTCTGTGTGTGTATGTTTATGTGTGTGTGACTACAATAAGGTTCCAAAAAAACATTTTTGGCGAGTAAATTGCAATGGTGGAAAAAATAATTTTTTCCATATTTGTTTCTACTCAATGCTGGCCCACAGTGAAAGTTGTGGCAATGTGGGGCATATGGCAACTGTGTCTATCAAAGTTCAGTCCTTTGAGACCAATAGCTTTTCTCCACTATTGCTGTTGAGGCCCCAGCTGATTTAATAACTACCTTGCACATTACTGACCCACATGATTGGTGACTTGGAAATCATTTATGTCACACATTTTGTTGATAGACAACTATACAACACTGTCACGTTTAACTGACCGATTAAGAACCGGTAAGTTGGAAGAGATTCCAAGATTCCCAGAGGTGGTTGAAAAGGATTCTTCAAGGGAAAGACTGGCGCCTGGATTTAACTACCACAAAGGAATTTGTCTGTGGTAAGTGGTGTCATAATTACAGCATTAATGTATTGTATTACTGTCTGTTTAATACTCTTAATACGCTCCTCCCTCCTCCCCAGGTAGACTGGTGAACCCAACAATGGCCCTCAACGCTTCAGTAAGGCTCAGAAAGACAACGAGTGGGGTCAAAATGCTGTGTATAATATGATAGAAATTTGTTTGAATCCAGATAATGATACAATGGAATGGGAAGTCTTTGAGAACCTTGACGGTGACATTGGGTAAGATTCAAAAAACAGTTTTGCATAGAATTCAAGAAAGTACAGCCTTTACAGTATTTGATGACATTGTTGCAGCTGAAGTTTTGAATGTGATTTAATGTTCAGGCAATGTGTTATTAATTATGATGCAGACTTCATCCAAAGCATGCGCAAAAACAATGATACAGTGAGAACAGAGTTATGTGTGTGTGGACAATTTAACTACATGATATGAATTAGTCTGCATACCTGTTTTGCTTTTGTTTTTTGTTTTGTTTTTTATCTGTGATGCTTTCAGCAACTCTCCAGAAAAGCAAGAATCAGAACAGCTAGCTGTAAGAACGGCAGAGAAACTCCTGAAAGAGTTGAAACCCCAGACCATTGATGGCCATGTTCACTTACATATCATGGAAAACAACTGCCTATTGGCAACCAAACAAAAAGCCAGTGTTGAGAAACCACTGAATGCATTCACCGAGATTGCAAGCAATGAAGTTAGTAAACTACCAATATCCGGTATGCTGAGGGGTCGCACAAGATATTAGAAACCCTTTCAATAGTGTAGGTCTAGGGCAGGCAGCCTAGACAGCCCTGATTCAAAGTGAAGAGTGCAACATGTTTCCATTGTCGTTGATGGGTATGTGACCAGTAATTTACAGTACTGGATAAATAATTTAGCCCAAATAAATTGTCTAGACTTTGAGCTTTGAGCTAAATTCCCAAAGCTAATTACTCCAAACTGGCATCAGCACTTTTTTTTTTTTTCAGAAAGGAGAAACACACCAAATAGAGTTACTAAACCAGATCTAAACAACCAAACCAACCTTTTAACTGAGAAACATGTAAAGTAGTCTAAAGTCATTTTAGAATTGTAATGTGTTTTTTTTATTTCCCTTTCAGATAAAAATTGTGCTAATGACGATTTGGAATAAATAGTTTTGAGAATCTAGCCCTTTGTTTTGTCCATTCCCACACCAAAGTCCAGTAAGCACACCCCCAAAAAATGACACGAATATAGTGCTGTAATTCATATGCTTTTACCTTGGGAGTTCTTCACCGATGGTCATAGTTATTCCTAGTCCTAGTATATTGATCATTTCAGTATTTTTGAACGACAAAATGCTCGTGACTGCATGCTCCTGTTAACCTTGTCTCATATTGGAAAATATTATTTTTTTTTTTATCTTGGTTCTAATAAGATTGTATTTACCCACCTATTGCAGAAAGATCATGTCCCTGCACTTGCTTGGTATTGCTACCGCATATATGATTCTAAAGCAGACTCCAAAGGCCAGAAATCTGCTTAAACGCATTGCAAAAATGAACTGGAATGCAATTGATGCAAATGAGTTTGAGAAGAGCTGGCTTCTTTTAGCTGACATTTATATTCAGTCAGGCAAATATGATATGCCAAGTGAATTATTAAAGTGCTGTCTTTGCCATAATAAGGTAGGTAACGGTACATCATCCCAAACAAAGAATGTAATGTTATTCTCCAGAACATTCTTCTCTTTACACTAATTAAACAGTTCAAGCAAATAAAAACATCAAGCATGTAACATATTCCTCATTTAATATAACAAAAATAATCGATTTTACTAGGAGGTGTAACTTACAAGAAACTCAGGCAGACAAGATCTGTCTAGATCTTTTGTCTTTTGTGTTTTATCTACTAATAGTTCAGGTTTTAACTTCAAACTGATGTTTAACAGTTGTTTAAATTGATGGAGATGTTAATGTATTTAATAAGGACATGTTTCTGATAGATAGTGTCATTTGTTTAGAAGTACTGTACAAGTCAGTAGTAGACAGGTAGTTCCTGTTGAAATCAAAACAGAATATTGTATATATTCTATATATCACACCTATTGTATATATTGTTGAGATTACGTACAAAAATGTTTAAAACTGTCAAGAAGAATTGAGTATGGTAATCTTTATGATTCAAAGAGTGATTCAGAAGATTTGCCAATAACATTCCCTCAACGTATCAGCTGGCTTTAACTGCCAATGTACCCTGCAAGACTAACAAATGTTTTAAATTGCAGTCTAGCTGTAAAGCATGTGAATATATGGGATACATTATGGAAAAGGAGCAGGCTTTCAGGATGCAGCATTAAACTATGAAATGGTATGGAAGTGTGGAAATCAAACCAACCCAACTATCAGTGGGTCAAAAAGACGACTGCCACTCACATAGATTTACATACTCATGTGGGCCTGGTTCTGATCTAAAAATTGTATTTCACAAGATACAAGCTTGCATTTAATTACTTGAAAGCAAAGAGATATGTTGATGCCTTAGATATATGCCACAAGGTAAGAAACGGTATTTATTTATTTTTTGTTTTGTTTCCTCGTGCATTACAAAAATAAAAATTTTATACAACATATTTATTTCAAACACAGTCCTGATTGCTATGGTGTTTTAGGTAAAATATCCTTGCTCAGACACACCTAAGGTTTCAAAGATTAATTAGCACTAATCTTAGAATGCCCAAGGTATCCAAGATTGGAGCTAATGGAGGTCTGTGAAACCACCCCTTAAAGACATTTTTATTGTAAAACCCTGATTAACTTAAAAACTGATTAACCAAGTACATAATACAAATATTGCCATAATGTTGAAAAAAGATACTGAAGGAATACAGTGAAACAGCAGCAACAGATCCTCTAATCTATTTAAGTTTATAACATTTTAATTGATATATTTTTCTGCAGGTGTTGGAAGCACATCCAGATTATCCAAAGATGAGGAGAGAGATTCTTGACAAAGCGCGTGCAGCTTTAAGATCATAGCACAATTGCATTTAACGATGTTGTTGTTGACGGTGGTGGTTTTTTTTGTTCTTAATGTAAATTAGCTAAACTCATTGTTTGAAAACAGTCCTGTATTAAATATGAAATATCTAAAAAAAACAAATAAATAACAAATCATGGTGTTTTTGTGTGTGTGTGTGTGTGTGTGTGTGTGTGTGTGTATATATATATATATATATATATATATATATCTATATCTATATCTATATATATATATATATATATATATATATATATATATATATATATATATATATATATATATTCTCTCATATTACCGAATTACAAATGGTACATTGAAATTTTGTTCTGTTTGATATTTTATTTTTAAACACTGAAACTCAGAATCAATTATTGTAAGGGGACATTGGTTTTATGTTGGGAAATATTTAAGAAAAATATAAAACTGAAATATCTTGCTTGCATAAGTATTCAACCCCTGTGCTGTGGAAGCTCCCAGTTTGCACCAATGAAAGAAATTGCCCTAACGAGGACACAATTACCTTACCATTGGCCTCCACCTGTGAACCATTAAAGTTCCTGTCACTTTTTCTGGATAAAAACCCCACTGTTGAAGGATCATTGGTAAGGCTGTGAATCTGAAGGAAAATGAAGACCAAAGAGCATTCTACAGAAATTAGAGATAAAGTAATACAAATGCATAGATTAGGGAAAGGGTACAAAATAATATCCAAGTGTTTGGATATCCCAGTGAGCACAGCTGGATCAATAATCAGGAAGTGGAACCTGCAACACACGACCCCGGCACTTCCAAGAAAAGGCCGTCCCTCAAAACTCAGCGTTCAAACAAGAAGGAGACTTGTGAGAGAAACCACAGAGAGGCCAACAATCACTTTGAAGGAGTGGAGTAATGGTGCACCAGTCAACCATATCAAGAGCTCTGCATAACACTGGCCTGTATGGGAGGGTGGCAAGAAAGCAGCTGTTACTCAAAAAGTACCATCTGAAAGCATATCTGGAGTTTGCCAGAAAGCAAGAGAGTGACCCAGCTGCGATGTGGGAAAAGGTTTTTTGGTCAGATGAGACCAAGATAGAGCTTTTTGGCCAAAACTCAAAGCGCCATGTGTGGCGCAAACCTAGCATTGCCCATGCCTCAAGACACACCATCCCTACAGTGAAGTATGGTGGTGGCAGCATCATGCTGTGGGGATGCTTCTCGTCAGCAGGGACTGGGCATCTTGTTACAATTGAAGGAAGAATGGATGGAGCAAAATACAGGAAAATACTGCAAGAGAATCTGCTTCAGTCCGCTAAAAAACTGAAGCTTGGGAGGAAATTCACCTTTCAGCAGGACAATGATCCCAAACACAAGGCCAAAGCAACATTGGGGTGGCTCAAGAACAAAAAGGTGAATGTCCTACAGTGGCCCAGTCAAAGTCCTGATCTCAATCCCATTGAGAATCTGTGGCACTATTTGAAAATTGCGGTCCACAAGCGTCGTCCAATCAACCTGAACAACCTGGAGAAAATATGCCAAGAAGAATGGGCCAAAATCACTCCGACACTGTGTGCAAAGCTGGCACATACTTACCCCAAAAGACTTAAAGCTGTTATTGCAGCGAAAGGTGGCTCTACCAAATATTAATGTGTGGGGGTTGAATACTTACGCAAGCAAGATATTTCAGTTTTTTATTTTTCTTAAAAATATTTCCCAACATAAAACCAATGTCACCTTTCAATAATTGATTTTGAGTTTAAGTGTTTTAAAATAAAATATCAATGTACCATTTGTAATTCAGTAATATGAGAGAATTGGTCAGGGGTCTGAATACTTTTGTAAGGCACTGTGTGTGTGTGTGTGTGTGTGTATATATATATATATATATATATATATATATATATATATATATATATATATATATATATATATGGTTTTTCTCTCTCTCTCTCTCTCTCTCTCCCTCTCCATCTTTAGGGCTGTGTTCGAAGATTAGTTTGTTAGCCAGGTATTCGAAGATTGTTTTAAACCTTTGAAGGTTTGTCAGACGGGTTCACGCACTGTATGTTTGTTTGTTTTTTTCCACAAGGGAAGTGCGATGGTAGAATATGTTTGAAACATACAAAATATACACTAATACATTTTAATTTAGAAAACTTAGCACCGCCCGGTCCAGCTCGTGTTATCCAGAGGCAAACCTTGAATTCCTTCATTCTCCATCTCGACAGCAACGCATTGTATAGTGTAAACTGCACTGAAAGAAATGTCTCACCCCCCTCTGATTGGGATTTTTTTTGTTAAATCCCCAGACAACCAAAAACAAAAGTTTAATGCAAACTGTGCATGCGACTCGTGTCATGGAGGCATAACCAATGGGGTCACTTGACAAGCGTAAGTTCATATTATTAGTAGTATTATTAATAATTTAGTAGTAGTAAAATGTGACTGATAAACTGCTTGGAACAGTGACTGTTAAATAAAACTTTGTCAACAGCAGTTGGTGCTGGTGCAGTGCAAGCTTACTGTATAGATCGCAAGCAGGCTCAGTTATGTGTACATAAACAATGTGTATTTTCATTTGTTATAAAAACATGATTAATGTTCTAGATAACGTATATTTAAACTACATGTGAATGTTTTATTCCATTTATATGGATTACCTGTATATTTGTGTCACGTTATAACAATTAGCTTGATACATACCAAGTGGTTAATTTAATAATTGATACTATGGTACTTCCCAATCTTCGAAGGGAGTAATGTGTACACACCTTCTTGTAAGGTCAGAAGTCTTACATCTGAAGAGATATCGGATATATATATCATATCGATATATATATTATATATATATATATATATATATATATGGGAAGTTGGCTACCTTTGACAAATAAACTCGTTTGTTAAGCAAACAATTCTCTACATTTTTTTATACATAACAATAAAAAACACTTTACAGAATAATTTGTTTCAGTATTGTTTGATTTTGGGGTTTTGATAGCAGTATAAGAATCTGGGGGTTTAAATTAGTAAGCGTGTGTCTTTTTTGTCATTGGCAGAATTTACCTCCATGTTGAATTCATATGCTATTAAATAATAACAGCATTGCCTGGTGTATTCCAGAACCTCTGCAGCTATTGAGAACACTTCACTTGAAAGCGTTAAAAAGAAAGTCAAAAGATGTGCAAAATGCAAATAATTTGTAACATGTCCTTAGTCTTATATAACTGAGCACGACAAATGGTTATCAAATTATTATTATTATTATTATTATTATTATTATTATTATTATTATTATTATTATTATTATTCAGTTCTGAACCATATCTACCCAAGAATACAGAACCATGAACAATGGCAAACAGACCGACAAGACTGCATAACTGGACCTACGACAATTCTTTCTCATTTGTAGTTGGGGACCTTTCACTGCTGAAAACAAAACCAACCTCGAATCTGCAGAAACGTGGAGAGTAGCATATTGCTGTTGAAATCGTGGGGTAACCATGCCACTTGTGTTTAACAAAGGGAAAAATAATACAAATACAACTTTTTTTCTGTTCTATTAAAACCCACAGTTCTAATAGGTAATAAATAAACAGCTCTACATTACTGATTTACTTCAGTGTATTTTATTTCCTGAATCATTGATGTAAATTCTTCAGCACAGTTTACAAAATAATTGTTGAATGGGAGACACGATGTTCTTGTAAAGCACAAAAGATAGTGTCTGAACACAAGTTCTCCATTGTTTAGAGTCACGGGCGCTCGATCTGTCTTATTGATAAGCATCGCTAAGCATAGCAGGGAGAAACGAGGGCATTAAGCCCGATAGTTTGTATGCTAGAGGATTTTGGAAAGCATTCTGTTGTGTGTTACTTTACATAAATACCTTAACTTGAAGTGGTGCTTTTCCAAATAATGTACAGCAGAAGCAGGAGAAACGAACGGCTGCCGATCATTTTAACTGTGGATGTTTCATGGGTGTTGACACAAAACTAGCAACCATGGATTACTAACTCGGAATGGCTACCAGTTCCAGCGTCTTTACTTTGCACAGGTCTGTGTAATGTAACTCGTCTCAGAAAACTGTCGGCTGAAACAAGCACAGACTGGCCAGTTTGGACGTCACGGAAAGAGAATTGTAATTCAAGCATTTGGTGAGTTTAGTAATACTTTCTGGGGGGAAAAAAAAGTTAAAACTTTTAGAAGAAAAAAGTTTGAACATGCAAATGCCGCTTTGGTGTTTCACCATGGAAACAGACTCCAATATGCTATGTAATTCGCTAGAGTAACTATGCCTCCGGATTTATGCAATATTTGTTCTGTGTGCCAGTTGGATTTAAAGCGGTCTAAACGTTCCATATTGACAACGTACTCATTTCTAAATGATCATAATTGAAAGCAAATTAGACGGGGGTACTAACAGCATTAGTGAATATTCATTTAAAGTGTGGTTATCATTACGCTATATTGTATCCAGTCATCCATTCGAGTGTCATTTACGTTTTGCGCTTTACACTCGACTTCCTTTACGGTGGTAATGTGCAGGCTGCTACTCAATTCGTCAAACAAAATTACAGAAAGTAGCCTAAGAGTTTTTCTCTTTTTTTAAAGAGGAATTGTCCAAAAGTTGCCGTGTCTACACAATTTTACATTCCTTGGCGTTGTGTTTCCCAGCAACAGTTCCAGTGAATGGTTGGCTGAATACATCTCATTAAAAGCACTGACTTTACAGCCAGTCTCAGAATTCCACTGTGTTAGGTTGAACAATCGCAGAATTGCCTTTTTGTATGTATGTCTTTTATGTATGTGTGTATGTATGTATGTATGTATGCATACATGTATGTATTTGTCCTGTATGGCTTTTACGTTATAAATAGGTTATACTATATTGAAACGTTAGTTCTGGAGGGAATTACCAATATAATAGTCTCCAGTATAAGACATTTTGCACTACACGTTCAGAGCTTGAAATGTTAACTATGCTTAATCCCCTGCCCTTCAGTAGGAGGCACCCTGTTTCTCATACAAAACTACCTTTGGAGAAAGTAATACAACCAGACGGTCAGCAATAAAGTAATGAGCAACTGCTTGTGAATAAACATACATGACCACGACTGATTATAGTGGTCCCAGTATTTTCCTAATGATATACACTTATTTTAATTGTTGAAAGCCAGTAGTTAACCGACAGTAAGACATGTGTTCTCTAATCATTAGAGACGTTTGCACCACAGAAAGACCAAATACATTATTATTATTATTATTATTATTATTATTATTATTATTATTATTATTATTATTATTATTATTATCATCTAAACAATAGTGATCCTTGCACATATTTAGCACTTCCAGGCGCATGTTCATATAAACGTGACCCTTAACTTAAAATCACAATTTTACCCGAAACCTTTAATTTAAAGTCACAATCAGGTTGAAAAATGACTATTCGGTTCCTCACCGGGACCATTGAATACATATTATCTGTATACATCAGATGCTATTTAACATGTGGATGCTCCCCGGTCTCTCAATACTGTAGGATGTATTTATTGCTAACAATGGGAATGCATGTGGTGGCTAGACCTACATCAGTGGCACCGAACCTTTGTATTATTAGAACAAATATAGTTGTAAGTGACTGCGTCAGCGGGTTGCGTCACAGAGCCCGTCTAATCAATCCAAGGTACTTGTACTTACAAATAAAACAAGATGCATGTATAAGGTACTTGAACTTACAAATAAAACAAGATGCATGTATGCAGTCACACCTTAGCATTACAGACGCCTTTTTTCTTGAACAGTTGACGTGTGCATACCTCATTTGATACACCCAGGAGTAGTGATGATAAGTACATAGTGTAACTGTACGCTAACAAATATTAGTAAGCAGTTGCTTAGGTAAGTAGTCTTAACGTAGATTTAAAATCTTGTTTTGTAAGAACATCATGCATGTTCTTTTTTAAATTGATTTTAGATGTGTTGTAGCAAAACGCGCCTAGACTTACGAGTTGGCATTGTTATATTTCATTAAATCAGAAAAAAGGAAACAGGTGATTTTACAAACACTTCAGGTGTGTACTGTGCAACCTTGGGAGGGGCTTTTTTGCGCACGCGTGGCTCAAAGGGCCTCCCTCTACCTGAAAGAACGCACCTGGGTCCAGCGAGACGGAAGTAGAGGTTTTGAGAATTCTGGTTCACTGTCTTTACCGTGTCATTTTCATTTTAAAACAGAAGAGGTCAGATTTTTGAGAGGACTCTTCAGTGTCTGAAGCGTGTGAGGCTAATCTACTCTCCATCGATGTGAAGCGAAGTACAGCTGAAGATATCTCTTGGTTCAGGTGATTACCTGCGCCAGTATTACAGCTGCATGGTAAGTTCCACTTAACGATTTATTACAAAAATATACTTTTTTTGAACTTGCAACTCACCTATCAAACTGTTTGAGACCTATCTGGTTACATTATGGATTAAATTATGATTTTTTTTTTATTTTCTTGACAGTAGTTTTCCGTATTCGATTTCATTTCTTGTTTGTGTTTCACTGACACCAGTTTTTATATTGACAATTGACAATTATATAAAACGTCTACCAACTGTAGCTAATTAAACACGGAGTGAGCTGCTATAGGTACGTTTAGATATTAACAACTTAGACTTAAATGCTAAATTAATGGCTATATATATATATATATATATATATATATATATATATATATATATATATATATAGATAGATAGATAAATGCATGCTAATTTAACGAATGCATGCCTCATGAAACACAGTTTTTTACAATTGAAAATGGAACGAATGTGGGTATTAAATAGGACTGAAAGTACTTACTATTTTATTTGGAGGAAGTGCATATGATATTCAGGTGTTATTGCTGTGGTTTTCAGTCAGAATTCATTTTGAATTTGCACCCACTATTTTAAAGTGTTACCATACATAATTGCACTGAGTTCTAAATTCATACACCCTCATTTTTATTTATATAGCCCTGACTACCTTTAGCAAATACAGCCTAACAGGTGTGGTCTGCTTTAAAACTTGAGCTCTGAAACGAATGACATTCCTACACCAAAGGGCTGTGGAGATATCGTTGCTTGTTTTAACAAATTAATGACCTGTTGTTAGTGCATGTTGTCCTATACTAGATAGTTATACCCTAATCTTTTTCTCAGGATTTATTGGAATTGATTTGTCAACTCAACTAGTGCTCCCCAGTGGATTCTCACTGTATGTTATATAAACTAGACAGTCTCTTACATTTTTGTTTCACTGATGTACCTCGCAGAACTTGCATTAGCCTTTGTCGTTGTGTGAATTTGAGTAACTGGGTCACGAGACACCAAGGAACCTACTCAGACAATGAAAATTTTACAAAATCCTGAATTAAAAAAAAAAATAATTTTAGATTTTTGTTTTGTTTTTTAGAGACAGGAGTCCTTTGTGCCTAATGATGCACCCGCCTGTGTGCATATTTTAAAAACCCTCAAGCATCCAGTGATAATTTATTGCCAAAAGTGGACCTCACCAATCAAAATGACGACTTTCCGAAGGTTTTTAAGGAAGCGTTTATTTCCCTGGAAACTGGTAGTAGTCGCCCTCATTTTCATTACTTTTGTGTTTCTCATACAACGGGAAGTTGTTGGTCGAGATCTGCAGGAAGAGCCGTGGCTCAAAGACATTGTAGATAAGAGGGATGCTGTTTTAGGAATGGTGATGGGGGCAGTCAACAATTTCAGGGATGCAATGCCAAAAATGCAAATTCAAGCACCTGTCCGACAGCATGACACTGCTGACAGCAAGCCGTGTTTGAATGGATATTACACAGCAGCAGAGCTGAAGCCTCACCTGGAGAGGCCATCTCAAGACCCCACTGCTCCAGGGGCCTCCGGGAAAGCTTTTCCAACTGACAAACTGAGCCCAGAAGAACAGCAGCAAAAGGAGAAAGGGGAGGCCAAACATTGCTTTAATCTGTTTGCAAGTGATAAGATTTCACTTAGTAGAGACCTTGGACCCGACACGAGACCTCCAGAGTATGTTTACTCCTCTTTTGTTTTCTTCTACATCATATCTGTAGTATGCTATATGCTGTATATGGTATACTGTTGGTTTAGGGTTACTATTTTCAATAGAAAAGGCCTATGTGTTTTTTGTTTGTTTTTTGTTTTCATTGTGATGGATTCTGCTGGAATGGCTGCACTAGCAACTGAAGTTATCGCTATTCTCAGCACTTGGATATCACAATAACGCATTTGTGGAAATGTGAGAGAGCTGGTAGACACCGTCCAGCTTGTTTCACACATGACTTCCTCATTTAAAATGAATAGTGTGTAGAGTGGCCTAATCTCCAGCTAGCAGATCATGTAAATGTGGGTAGTGTTGTGTTTTATTTGTAAAATCTAAAAGTATGGTCATATTGTAAGCATAACTGCCCCCTTCCCTTAATCCTGGATTAGTGTTTGACAGAGCTGTTTACCAAAACATACCGGCCATATATGCATGTACTTTACCACCGATACATGTTGAAATAGAACACGTCATTATACCGGTGTCTTACAGGTTTACACTTACAGTGAACAGTACTTAGTGCTGTATTATAGCCCAGACACTGCAAAGGCATGTGGAGATGCTTTATTGTATGTTTTTATACTTTAATACGTTACTGTGATGAGGTAACACTGTCAGTTTACTGAAGTCTATCCAAATGTGTTACAACACTTTACATTAACCACTACAAATTGTATTTATTCCAAGTCAATTCATTGTACAGTATAATCTCTTATGTTTTTTGCTTTTGCCTTTCAATATTGTTTTTATATTATAATTGAGCTCCTTGTCTTTCAGATGCATTGAACAGAAAGTCAAACGCTGTCCGCCTCTTCCAACTACGAGTATAATTATCGTGTTCCACAATGAAGCATGGAGCACATTGCTGAGAACAGTGTACAGCGTGCTGCATACGTCTCCTGCCATCTTTCTGAAAGAGATCATACTGGTGGATGATGCAAGTGTTGATGGTAATGCATGTCTACAATAAAGTTATAGTAATGGGGCGTATTGTGGCTTTCCCAAGGGAGCGGTTGTATCTGGTGACGTTTGGTAACATATTCTGTGTGTTTAATTTGAAATCTCATTTTAATTTGATGGTTTGCTGTCTAGCACCATTCACAGAGATTGGAAGTCAATTTCAAGCCCTGTTAGCCTAAACTGCAACTGTTTATTTCTGTATTTGTGTACAAGAGTTTTTAGAGTGATTTCTAGTATGTTAATCTGTGAACTAAGAGAGGGCTTTACATCTTATTGCTTCTATAGTTTAATACTACCGCTGATTGACTTTTTTTCCTTGTTATATATATTCTTTAAACATATCTGGCAGATTTTTTGCTATTTAATTACCTTCCTCAGTAAGCCATTCATGGTTAATCAGAACAACCTTATTAAATGAATGTGAACCGGATCTCAAATATTTAACTTGCACAGCAGGTATTTGTTTAAGGGAGAGTGGACCACCCTGTACTTGGGCTCTCTGAATGGAATAAAAGAAAAAAAAAAAACTGTTTTTGTATCTACAGATTACTTGAAGGAGCAGTTGGATGATTATGTAAAGCAACTCCACATAGTTAAAGTAGTCCGGCAAAAGGAAAGAAAGGGACTTATTACTGCCAGGCTACTGGGGGCAGCGGTGGCCACAGGGGAAGTCCTCACCTTCCTAGATGCACATTGTAAGTACCTAAAAGCACCTGTTAGAACTATATACCCCCACATTTTGAACTTGTATTCTGTAAGCAAGGTTTAGTGTTGAGGAATTAATTTGCAATTCTATTTATAATATAATTCAGAACTATTGCCACATATTACTGTACATATTAAGAAACATGTGGAGGGTATACTGTTAGTGTATTGTTAGAACTGCCTGTTCTTTCCACATTAATGTTTCGCAGTGATTAAATTAATACAGTATACTGTGGTTTGGATGTTCAAATAAGTAGGTCAAAGATATTCTGCCTCTGGTATGTTAAAAACAACCAAAATAGTAGCTTTAATGTTACTGTATTAGAAACACATATAATGCACACAGTGACACCATATTATGTACCTGACGATATAATAAAAACATATTAAAAATGACATTTTCCTGTGATTTTAAAGGTGAATGTTTCCATGGCTGGTTGGAGCCTCTTCTGGCGCGGGTAGCAGAGAACTACACTGTAGTGGTAAGCCCAGACATTACAACAATCGACCTCAATACCTTTGAGTTTATGAAACCGTCTCCCTATGGGCAAAACCATAACCGAGGCAACTTTGACTGGGGTTTATCCTTTGGATGGGAAAGCCTTCCTGACCACGAGAAAAAAAGAAGAAAAGATGAAACGTACCCAATCAAGTAAGAAGCTTTGTTTTTTAAAGTAATTTGCATGGTGTTCACTTATTTTGAATAATAGCTCTCTTTTCTATGTTCCACCCTTTTTCTTATCTAATGAGTGCAAGTTTGCTTCGATAAGTGTTCTGTTCTTTTGCAGTAAACAAATACTAATGTTTTCTTCATATTCGAATTATACACACTTTGAATGTAACAATTTTGAGCTTGCAGTGGATCAGGTAAAGCAGTGAATTTTTGATAGACAGTTGTCAGTAATAAGTGTTAGAAATTCAGTGGTAGTATTACACTTGAATTGCATTGTTTGTGGTTTTGCTTTACCTTCCTGTAATATCACACTCTTTCGGTTTTCAGGACACCAACATTTGCTGGGGGGCTTTTCTCAATCTCCAAAGAGTATTTTTATTACATTGGAAGTTACGATGAAAAAATGGAAATTTGGGGAGGCGAGAATATTGAAATGTCTTTTCGCGTAAGTGTTATTTTAAAATGTATTTATTCAAGAAAGCATTTTGAAGTTGGATTACTAATGCACAATTGTTGTAGATGTTTGCTTTTTTAAGTTGACAATATAATTATATTTTTCTGAGGGGGTAAGGGAATAAAACGTTTATTACTGTCAGTAATACCCAATGTTCTCTTAATAATCCAGTTTTTGTTTATTATAGAAGTACAATTCAATAAATGATACAGGATATGAGAGATTTTTCTCCATTTGATATTAAAAGACCAGTCTTTGTCATCATAATTTTAAACATGTTTGTAAGTTTTGAGCACAGTACTACAGGCAATGATGAGCATGAGGAGAGGTATACAACTGTTTTATTGCTGTTTTACATTCAAGGTTTTAGATTGTGTGTTATATTTATTGCCAATTACAGTCTTACTAATTCAATATCCGCTTTATGTTTGCCAGGTGTGGCAGTGTGGTGGGCAGTTGGAGATCATTCCATGCTCTGTGGTGGGTCATGTTTTCCGCACCAAAAGCCCACATACATTCCCTAAAGGCACTCAGGTTATTGTACGGAATGAAGTTCGCCTAGCTGAAGTCTGGATGGATGATTATAAAGAAATATTCTACCGGAGAAACCAGCAAGCAGCCCAGATGGCAAAAGAAGTAAGTGGAAATATAGCTTTAAGTTATCCAAATTTAATTCTTCAGATGTTCCAAAAAGGGTTTTCGTTCCAGCAGCAGATTTCTGAAAACAAAACAAAACAAAAAAAAAACCTTTCTTCTAATTGCTAAGTACTGCCTGATAAAGTGTTTTTTTGTTTTTCTTTTCAGTAGACTCTGGAAGGTTTTTGTGGAATGTTTTAAAACAAAGTACGTGCCTGGATATACTTTTGCTAATATTTTTACAAGTGCAAGAGGCCCTTATTGCGTCTGTCTACTTGTTATTTCTGTCTTTTAAAAAAAAAAAAAAAAAAAAATTATACCATTTGTCAGCTACATGCTTTCTGTCTTCACTCTTTGTCTGGCCAAAGTCTGAACGAAATGAAAATATTTATAAAGATCTTGGAAGGGTTAAGTTTAGTGCAATAGCCTTTAATTAACACCACATTTTGGTGAAAATGGAGAAAAATCAACAAACAGCTTGACAGTGTATTTGAGTCCTTGAATTGTATTACTAATTTTGTCAAATGTTTTACTTGAAGAATGGTGTAGTAATGATTAGAAATCGTTTTGACATGTTTTACTAAGGAGTTGATCCACCTCACCTTACCAGGATAAGCCACAGCCAAATTTTTATACTACCAGGGACTCCACCTAGTTGGCATTAGCCACTTATTTATGGGTATCCTGGGATGACCAGGGATAGATGGTCTACCTCTACAGTAGGTATCCACAAGTGCAAAGCTTATATTAACAGGTTCTGGAAGAGATTTTAAGTTGTGTGATTTGTTGTTAGGCTTATAGGGCAAAATAATGTGATCCCACAGAGGCTTTTATTACCCCGGTTACAAATGTAGGGAAACTTGCTTGTAAACAATTTGCATAAAATACAATTATTTTTAGAAACTGAAGAATATATATATAGTTTTTTCCCCATTAAAAACCCTGCTTGCATCTCTGACATTCTATGGCGAAAGTAAACTTTCTGTTTGGGAGATTCTGGTTTTCAATTGTCGTCTTATTTTTCTCAACAGGAATCTTTTGGGGACATATCCCAAAGGTTGAAACTCAGACAAAAACTGAAGTGCAAAAACTTCTCGTGGTATTTGAAGAACGTGTATCCTGAAGGGTTTCTGCCGGATTTGACCCCTGTTCGCTTTGGCGCTGTAAATTTATTTATTTTATTTTATATATAATTTTTTTTTTATTTTGTAATCTATTTGTTACTCAGGAATAGAGTAACAAGAATAACATATCCAATTCCCTATTCCTTGAATTAATATTTAAAATACATTTGGTCTTTTATTACATAACCTTTTTTTTTTTTTTTTTTTTTGGTTTCTCTTTTAGGTGAAAAATATGGGTAAGGAGTCCTGTCTAGATGCTGGGGAGAACAATGAAGGTGGCAAACAACTGATACTATACCCATGCCATGGGCTTGGAGGAAATCAGGTAGAGGGCTCTTTATTCTTTGTTTTTTTCCATTTATAATGAGGATTGCTGCACAAAGTCTATTCTGTGTCCATTTATTATTTAAGGGCAACGCCCACCCTCACCAAAATAAGTATCTTTCCTTGAATTCTTCTTATCGGTGAAATAATCACATTACAGAACAAGTTTTAATTATGTTCCCCAACAGTGGTGTTCAGTCCAAAGTCTCATGTTCATAAATGTGACTCTACATGACTCCTTTCTAAAGACTGCATCAACAGAAGACTATACATGTAGTGCCCATCTAGTAATAAGCTTTTTGTAGATACCGTTGAGTTAAAGGAATGTTAAATTAAAAGTTATTTAACATACAATTTTAATCTTTCAGTACTTTGAATACTCTACACACCATGAAATTCGTCACAACATCCAAAAGGAATTGTGTTTGCATACTACTGAGGAAGTTGTTACACTGGAAGAATGTCAGTTCAAAGGTCAAAATACACATGTTGCAGTAGAAGAAAAGTGGGAGCTAAGAGAGGTAATGCTCGTGCTAGAACATATTGAACTACATGGAAATGAGTGCAAACATGCATTAGTCTGCCTGGCAAGTTGTTGGTAATAGCATATCTGTATTGCCTTAGCTCTTTCAAAACTTTAGAATATGAAAGATGATGCCAGTAGAATGAATAAAATGAGATTGTTATTTAAGTGTTATAAAATGATATGTCCATTTTTATTTCACAGAAATTTAAATAGTTCTTTTATTCTTTCTGTAACGCTACTTTTTGTTCAGAGTGGAACAATGTGTCCTTTATCATTTTGAAATATTATTTTTTTACATATTTTATGAAATCTTGTACCTTTATGAATCCGTAGCACTGTATGTTCAGTTCACTGCTAATGGCAAGTACTGTGGGCTTCACTTATAAACGTGTGTGCCTAAAGATCTTTTAAATAACCGGAAAGCTAAAATGTCCTGGTTCCACAAATGGATAAACTTTGGAAGAATGTAGAATACAGTCAACAAATTATTAGTCTTTTCCAGAATGTATGGCAAAAGGGTTGTCTAAACTATTCATCTGTATAGGTTGCCACAATGTGGAATGGCTCAAAATACTGTTTATTGCAGAGGATTAATATTCATGTATGTTTTGCCCCCCCCCCCTCCCCCAGGACCATCTAATTGTAAATCCTGCATCAAATATGTGCCTTACTGCAAAAGAAGAGAACCCAAGCCCGGAGCCCTGCAACCCTGCTGATAGATTCCAGCACTGGACCTTTACTTGAGGCTCAGCCCAGGCATATCTGTAGTTTCTTATAGTTGGTAGATGTTTCTATGTTTTGATTTGAGATCACAACGTGATGCATTTGCACTTGGGAGAAAGAAATGCAGTGTCTGTATTCTAAAAACAGTTGGGTATTTTGATGTTTGTATGGAACTTTGTTTTTTTACAATGCTAAATATAAAGTACCAAAGAACTTTGTCAAATGTCAATATTTGTCATTTTGTATTTGATAAATATAAATACAGTAGTAGAGGCTCTGGACTACACAAGGTAATAACTATGTACTGTTGTATTCAGACAGTCATATTTTTTTTTTTTTACATAATTTTAAATCAGTAACTTTAAACTACTGCATTTATCATTCCTGTGTTTCCTCCAAATAATAAAAAAAAAAATCATGACAACTTCATACTGTAGGGTGAAAGATTTTTTTTTTTTTTTTTTTTTTTTCTAATAAACATAATACATATGTCTCCCCCCCCATTCACAACATGTTGGAATTTAACCCTAAGCTTCATTCATTCAACATCCAGGACAGGATTTGGCATTATTTCTGCAATGCATATAGTTTAAATTGCTACGGCATTGTTCATTACTATTCAATATAAAACAAGCTGTGATACTTTCGAGAGATGTAGTGTTTTCAGGTGCTGTACCAATAGCTGTGGAAGCGGAACTCCTCCATGGCACACACTTGCAATACAGTTTCTCCAAATGACAAACTCTGGCAGATTGCTCCCTCGTTTGGCTGTTTGGAAACACACAGCCATTATTTAAAGTAGTGTTAGCTGTCGCCTACAGGATGAACTGACTGTACACTTCTGTTTTCAGAATAATGTTAGTACATTGAAGTCATTTTAAAAGTTGACAATTAGAAATGTCTGCTCTACAGTATTCCGAAGCCTGCATTATAGTATTCTCAGATCACTTTTGTTAATGTGTTTACTTGGGCAGACAAGTGCAGTTCAGCTCAATTACATGTATGTGTGCATCTACTGGATTACCAGCAGCTAACAGTCACTTCAAATCCAAGAGGTGGTCTTGATTTAATTGCAAATATTTGTTATTGCATAAAGGGAAAATGAATCAAAACAGAAAATAAATTCTGAATTTAAAACTAGGTTCAGTTTGGTTTGTTTGGAGTGGATTCCTGTCTACCTGGGTCTTCATGAATGCCTTTGTTGATTTGTAATGGATAAAGTATTCAATAATAAGTTTAAAAAAAAAACAGAAAGAAATACAGCAAAAATGCCAAGTAATCCATAGTTCAATATATGTTTTATTATCCACCTCCCCACTGGAATAAAACAAAGTCAAGATTGTATTTTGGCTCCCATCTTTAAGGTTCAGTGAGTAACTAAAACACAAGACTTTAAACAACTATCTAGAAGCAGAAAGTGCAAAGAAAAAAAGAAAACAAAAAACTAAAAAATCTACTTTCCAGTTTCACAGACTTCATGGATGTGGTTAATCCAAGTGACCGCTTATTCAGATTGACAGCAGGCTTATACAATTTGAAAGAAAAATACAGCCTAGTACAATTGACACCAATTTTCTGAAACAAAAGACACTAGACAAAAAAAAAAAAAAAAGTCAATTTCTCAATATAGACTGTTGTAGTAAACCACAATAAATACATTTCATAATATCATTCATAATAAATACTGAAAATGATAAATACAGTAGAATACCACTAAAAATCTGATGGCTATCACTGTAGCTTTGTATATTGCTTTGGCATACTTCATATCACAGGTTTAGTAAAATACGTCTGAAGTTGTCATACCAAGTATGCACAGGAATCATTTTTTGTTTTTGTACAGTTGTGTAGTTTTCCATCACCATTAGCAGCTTTTACATGAATCTGGGAAACTGTTTGTGCAGTCACCCTAATTGTTTATCAAATCAGTTTTCTAGGCTGCTAGGTTACAGGTTTTAAAATCTGCTCTATTGCTTAAATTACCACTGCTTCTACTTTATATTCCAGGAAAACTTGTTTATTTGCACAGGTTCATCTGGTAGTGCACAAGCTTCTGGGACATCTGGTGTAAAGAGGTCCTTAGAATGGAACAATAAAAGCAAATTTATTGTTATTGGGAAGATAAAGTTTGTGTCACTCATACAATAATATCTGTTGAATCGAGAGTATCTGTTGATACAAAACAACCTTAACACACATGGAGCCGAGCATGTCATTTGCAGTTTCTTTAGGAATAAAAAAGAAAAGAATCGGATCCTGTAATAAATATATGACGTCAGATGAAAGGGTTAGGGGCATTAATTGTTTCATAAAAGGTTAATGGTACATATCTTTTTGGAAATTATAACTTTCTTATATAGTTATCTTCTGTGTCAGAATCTTTTGTTTTTGTTACTTTTTTTTTTTTACCAGGATAAATCTACACTACAACTATTTTTGTATACACGTATTAATATAAAATAATATTCTAATACAGTTCCAATATAATTTGAATATTCCTTTATTCAGATATGTAGTTACTGCCAGCTGGGGTATATGTACCGCATATGTATGGCCCATTTCTTTGAAGAATAAAAGCAGCATGGTATGAATTGCAAATACTAAAACCTGTTAAGGAAACAGCAATTGTATAAAAAAACTTGCATTTCCAAATCCAGACTGGAGATAATGTATGCAAAGCAAAGTTTAATGATAGAATGTATTTTTTAACACAAATAAATTATTTCCACTAACTCGGATATGTTGAAATCATTTCCTCGCAGCTTGTGGTGTTTAGTCACATCTATACAATATATCTCTTTTTTGTTTTACTGAATATATGAACAAAACTAATTGTAACCCTGAATTCCAAAGGATATTGCACTATTACAGGTATAAAATAAATAAATATTCATGGTTCTTCTCACATCTCCTTACTTCAGGTGACTATTTATTTGTTTTATTGTTTAATACTAATACAGTTTTATCCTAAGAACAGGAGCTTGTCAAAAATCTCATTTTGTACAGTGGCAAAAATGAAGCCAGTGTAATAATTTTAGGTTCTATTTTCCTTTACATCAAAAAGAAGCTTGCAGACTCCTAGATGTTATTTCACAACTAGAGATACAGTATTACATTAATACAATTGATACTTTTTAAACCAATAGAAACAGCTCTGCCAACAATTCCTTTTGCTGCCCTGTAATGTAACCCAGGTGAAAACCATCAAAAGGGTTATAAGTCATACTAAGCTTGATCCAAAGCCCTGTATGTCAGGGGAGGTGGCGATTTCACATTTTCATGACTTCCATCAAAAAAATCATGCGATAACTTTAATGGTAGTTTATATATAAACTTTAGTTGCACCTCATCAGATGAATGAGTAGAACATGGTTCTGAAATGCTTCAGTATGACACCACAGTGGTACTGCAGATTGTTACACTAAGGTAATGTGCATTGTAATTTTAAAGCTTAATGATATCTTATACTGAAAACTACTACAGTAGTGGCAACATGTAATACAGAATCATGAGACTATTTTCAACGGTGCATCCAGATTTGTCCTGACTTCCCATACCCTGTAGGGACTTTAAAAAGTGCATGTGGGCAGTCTGGGATCCCGTGCATCAGACCTGGTTCCCTTCCCCAAAATTTTTTAAATTATTCTGACTTTTAAATATCTAATATACCTGACAAAATATATTATATATATATATATATATATATATATATATATATATATATATATATATATACACACACACACACACACACAGTACATTGAATGTAGGATTAGTCAACATTTTGTGTCCTTCAGTACATTATGGATTTTCAATGGCATTAGCTCAAAAATAACATGCTACCCATTATCAAAACACTTAATAAACATATGCTTCATAACCCCATAAATAAATTACATATTGAACAGTAAACTTTTTTTTTCACAATTGCCACATGAACATATAAAAGTTCTATCCACAAGATCTGTTGAAAACAAACCTTTAAAAGGTTACTTTGAAATTACAAGATACTTACATAGCACAGGCCTACGAGAAAAGCTTACAATTTTGAACTCTTCATCTTGCTTCACTTGAATTTTAAAACAACAATATTTCACAGGTATTATTTTTTTTTTTTTTTAAAAGGTCACAAGTTATTTAGAACCTGTATATTAAAACAGACAAGGTCTGGGGGAATAAGAACAACAAAAAAACTAAAAGAAATCCAACAACAACAGCCACATCAACATGTGTAATCAATTCACAAGTGCTGAGAGAAAAAAAAAAAAAATCCTGTATCTGATGCATTAGCCAATACTTTTGACCCCAAAAATAAAAATGGAAATGATTTTGGCAATGGTAAAAGTAAGAATAAGAACAATAAAAAAAACAAGGGAGAGTGACCTGAAACACTAAACTGGTGTGGCTTCTGGCCCACTGTCCCGCTCTGTGGCTTTCTTGATATGGTTGTTGTTGTTTTCTGAGAGTGCAGCGGATTCAGAGAGCCCTGCTAAAATCTCCTTCGGCTGCTCAGCTGGAAAACAACTTCCGTTAGCAACATAGCAATCTTGGGAATTACTGTTTAGGTAGTTGTGAAACTCCATCTGGGAGCGATCTGGTGTCTGTTCACCATATATACCATTGCACTGAACACTATTGTCCTGATCTGCAGAACAACAAACAATAACCGAGGGTACTGCACTTGCAGCTGGATACTGATGATTGCCATAGTTTTCTTCGGGCTGACTAGTATAGTCCGGGTACTCCTCAGATGTCACATTGTAGGGCACCAGTGCCGTTGTCCCTTTGTTATTGGTAACCCTCTCGGAAGAGGATGAAGCTTCATTGTAGGCCTCATTGTTTTGGTTTGTCACGGAATTAACTGCTGCTGTAGCAGTATTAGGATTTTCAATTTGATAATACTCTGCTGAAGAGTTAGTGTAGTAAGAATTTGTTTCATTGCAATTTTCATGGATCATTGTACTATCAGAGTAACACAATACAGAAGAAAGAGGTACCACTTCTGTGTGCGACACAAAAGGTTTGGCGATTCCTTCCCCAAAATCATCCAATTTATCTTCATCAATATCATCATCGTCATCATCATTATCCGAGTCGCTAGCTGCCAAGCTTTGAGTGCTAGAATCTGTTATACCACTACATAAACTACTCCCATCATCATCTTCATCCTCCTCCTCCTCCTCCTCCTCCTCCTCCTCCTCCTCCTCCTCTTCCTCTTCCTCCTCCTCTCCTTGTTCATCTAGCTCCTCAGCTGCCTGAAGGTGCATTATTGCAGTCTGTGGAACAGCATCTGTGAGGGAATATTCTAGACTATGCTGGGCCTGGACCAGGGGATTACTGTGAACATTCATTTCACCATGGTAACCATTTGCCGTAGATGCCTGCTGCTGCTCCCTGTTCTTCTCCAGTTCAAGCTTCATGATAGTGTGCAGGAAGTGAGTCCGTACCCTGATGGGGTTGAATTCGATTCGGCCTGCTGTGTTGCTGCAGCCTTCCTTTGTGCAGCCGCAAGGGAAGGTCATACGGTCCACCTGAACGAATCCAAAAACATGTTAAATAAGTACAGAAAATAAAAACAAATTTGTGCTGCAGCTCATGAATATTAAAAAGAATTACAAATGAGAAACAGAAAAAAATGGAGGACATGTTTGTCAAACATTTGCAGGTCTGCTGTATTTCTTCAACTATTTGTTATATTTGGGTGTAGTTAAAATTTGATGTAGGGTTTAATTACCGCTTTCAAGGTGTTGTATGTAAAATGGTCAGGGATAATAAATGTAAATCGTACCTTGAAGGTCCAGAAAAGCGAACTTGAAAATGTTTAGAAAGACAAATATAATGTAACTGCATCTGACTAATGCAAATGTACATACATTTATTATTATTATTATTATTATTATTATTATTATTATTATTATTATTATTATTATTCTTTAAAAGACTCATGTTTACCTGGCATTTAATTCCAGCCATGCTGCAAGCACAGGTCTCGGGATCACAGAAGATTCTGCAGTCACAGCCACAGTCCTCTCTTGACACACGGATTGCACGAAGCTCATGTTTTTCTTCCACATCTATCTTTTTAACCCCGGATGCCCTCAGTAAAGCCCTCCTTTTTTTGGTTGTCAAAGGTTGTAAAAAGAAATACTCGTCAACCTCAGTGTTGTCTAGATCAATGTCATCATCTGAAATATCATCCACTGTAAGGGCACTGGCTTCTTCAGACTCCACGGTACCATTTTTAGTCAGCTAAAAACATTAAAAGGTTAAATAAGGTGAGCAAACTCTAGAAACTACAAATAAAAAATCAACGACAATGGATTATGTGACAGTTAAAGGCTATTACATCCAACTACCATCCAGTTATTGATTGGCAGTGACATCAGTCTTAATGTACACTAAGGCAGGTTGTTCCAGTGTGAGCACCGTACCCACTATCTCAAACTGTTTGTGAATGCAAAAATAAACAGATTTCATAAAAAATTCAACATTGTAAATTGTTTCTCTGTCGTCCAATCACCTAATTTCAATAAAATGTAAATAATTGGTTCTCATCCTGTTGTAGGGATGGCCCGTTTACAATACCTTTAGCTTTATTGAGTTGAGTTTCTCTTCTTTTAAGTGGTCTCTCAGCATCTCACGGTGAATTCTTTCCTGTTCCAAAGCAAACTCTCCCAGTGTGTACTGTCGGACGCGGTTGTGTCGGTTGGACATGCCCAGCGTGCTCCCTCCTTGGCTGGGGACGCTGGTAAAACCTTGTCGTCGCGTGAAGTAATACACAGTCACGTTTTCAAAGTGAACATTTCTCGTTCGCATACGTTTCTCCCTTTTGAGTATTGAGGATGCTGAAAAAAAAAAAAAAAACATCAGTCTCCATCTGTATGAAAAACTATCAATGGGAAATAAACTGAATATGCAGGCAGAGTCGAGGTACATCAGATCACTTGGAATCCAGAAATACATGAACAACTAGATGCTCCTAGGGACAGTGGAAATGGGTTATTTCACATCTTTTACTAGAGATGCAGAAGCTATTCTCATGTAACTTATCCATCCATCTTATCTGATTAATGTTGAAGATCTGCAATAAATTAAAAAAAGTTACTTTGGCAACAAAACATTTCTTACATAAATTCTTAAGCAAAACATTTGCCACAAGGTTACACAGCGTGGACTTATTCAAATAATACAAATTACTTCAAATGTAAGAAATCTCACAAACGTACAATACACTGCAGATTCTCCAAACCAAGAGACATCTGCTCCATCTCTGATTTTAGAAAATCCTTAAATAAAACGTGTCCTGAGTCATCTTGCCGTACAGATGCAAAGTACTTACAGACATCTTCATTATTACAAATAGGAAAAGTATGTAGCAGTCAAGTCAGATATTCTTCCATCAATAGCCTGCAATTAAATAGTGTATCTCTATGCTAACATGGTAGCTATAGTTTATAGAATCAGTCCAGGTCTAAGATATTACAAGGTCATTTTGGAAATCTCATGCATCACTTATGTGAATGGCTACTTATTCAAAAGAAAGGTGGGTGTTATGGTCTCTTAAATAGTATAAAATACATATTCTATCATTTTCAGGGTTCTTTTTTGACACAGATTCTTGTTTTATCTTTCTAATGATGTCCAAGGCTTGTTAAAAATGCAGAAGAAAATAGATAGGCAGGCCTGAGAAAGGAGTGTGCTCACAGTCAGCTGCACAATGGGCTGAGCTGTCCCTTCAGCAAATCTCATTCCAAAAGTCTATAGATACACATTTATATTCACAGTGCTCCCTGCTTCCTGAGCTCAGACTGATGAATCAGCTTCTTATTTTATAGCTACGCCTTTGTGACATTACCCTTCAATACACAAACATGACTACCTTTCAGACTAAGAGTGTTGCTCTTTTAGTCTAATGGGCAACACACTCCCTGAGCAACACAAACAGGATCTTCAGCCCTGAAGCATCTGTCTACTTTCACAGAGACATGCTGAGACCGAGTGTGGTAATATGGTGCGACCCTCCAGGGTTTTTATCTAATGGTTAGCACGCTCACTTAGCAACCACAGGGTCGCAGGTCTAATCCGATTGCCCCTGCTTTAAAGGTACTACCCCATCCCATCTCTGTGGTCACTTCCTCACACTTAACAAGGCAAATCTCATAAACTAAACACAATAAAACAAATAATAAATGCTGTCCTTTTTTTTCGTGAATTCCCTTTACAATACGACCACAGCATGTATTCTTCTTGCAGTATTTCCATAAATCTGAAACCGTCCTTGGATTTGTAAGATTAGATCCTTCCTATCAGATTCCAGATAGAATAATGTGTACATTATGGGGTCACTAGTAGTTTCCATAACACTGAAAAGATTAAGTCGGCAATTCAAATAGTTTAGGAGATTTTATGATGTTCACGGGTGATTTAATTTGCTGTGTAATCTATTTAACATTATACAGAGCACGGTTCTCTTGATTTTCCTAATTTGATTGGTGGCGTATCTATTCACTGTTGAGATGTATATTACAGGACAGAGCACTCCGTGAAGGGCATTTGTTCCAATAGAAGATATCTGTTCCAATGATATAGGGATGCATCAATCATTGGATCAGGATGGGAACCAGCGTTTCCCTATCTATATAATCATTAGCAATTTTAAATGAAGCAGCAACGCTGAGGCCAAGCTGCAGAGTAGTAAACACGCTTTGTGGAGATATTTTACAACAAAAGTTTTCAAGGGATTTCAACTTCACATCCTTGCTCGTCTGGTCTATGATGTTAGTTTAACATGGAGGTCAGACATTCAGACATTTATACACTCCATATATATTAAGAGCCCCAGTGGAGAATTGTAGAACCAATGAATGATCATTAAAAGGCATTTCTCTACAATTTCTTGTAACACTGACTATGGCAAAGTGAAGGCACAAACTTTAACAAAGGAAATGCATAACTTAAAACTGTGTTTTTACTTGCTGATTTTAACAGCACTCTAGTGCTTTCATCACACAGAATACACGTCCAGTACATGTGTTTAATAGGTCAAGCATGTTTTCCCTATGCTTCTTCTCGCTCTGGATTACATACAGTGCATCCCTCTTTATGGATTAGAGACTCAGGAGTATAGTAGTTGAATAAAAATAAAATAAAATAAACTGTAACACTCATTTCTCCTCTGCTATGAGAAAAGCTTTCACCTTTGTGCCCTGTAAAATACATTCTCTTTTAACTGCTGACATTCGAGTGATTAGTCGAAATTTCATTGTTTAGCCACATTTGTTAAGGAAAAGAGGCGCTGCTTACGCTGAACAAAATGAATCCCCCTTCTGGCCAAAATTAAAGTACGTTGCACAACTTACACTGCTTTCTCAGCTTCTCTCCTGATGTCAAATACACATTTAAATAAATGGGAACCATCTGTTTCAGCAGCTGAATACCAGAGCTCCCGCGAGGAGGACAATATCATTTATTACCATCTACATACAAACACATAGAGAGACGGGGAATCTCAGAGTTAGATCTACTGGTTACATACTACAGGAAACTTAGCCATACAAAACCAAGAAATAATAATTTAGCTATACCTGCAAAAAAATATAATAATGAAATAAAAGATAGAATATTGCTGTATGTGTTACATACAAGAAAGAAAAAACACATGAAAAAACAAGTATGTATAAAAAAAAAAAATGACCAGGGTAGCTTTTGCCAAAACTCAAATGCAAACTCAATACTAAGGTTCGTTTCAAAATGTGTTTGAAATCTGTTATTTTTAATCAAAAGCATTGTAAAATTGACGCCTCAGTCATTGTGATAGCCATTACACAATTTTAGCAGTATAGACAACATTTGTTCTAGAGAATCATAATATGGAAGCCATATTAGGTCAGAGGTCAAAGTGAACAATACTGTTTCCGTGGCATTGAAAATAGCTGCCATCTCAACAGTTTATGAGATATGAGCAGGTAAGTTTACATAAACATATAGCCCAAGCTCATTATTCCTGGGAAGCTTAATATGGATAAAACTGTTAGATTCAATGTCCCCGCTTGCAAGCAGATGATCTATTTAACAGATTAATTTGCATGTAATAAGAAAAAAAATAAAAAAAGAATCGTTCTCCGTATTGCTCACCGGTGTATCTATTTTACCATTCAGATCCAAAGAACCACTTCCCAGGAACCGCGGCATGTTTTTGTTCCTTGCAGTACCATCAAAATCTAGTGCAATAGTGGGCTTGCCTTTAATTACTTTATTATGCTTTAAAAAATATTTCACAATGCTAATGTTCACCTAGTTAGTGGTGGATACAACCATCATAATGTATTAGTGCTGCTTTGTCCACAATTTTTTTTTCATTCAGAAGCTTTACTAGATCCCCAGTACTTACATGGTACTTTGGGAAACTCCTTATATTAAACAAATGCTGCCTATGGGATATATGCCATTCTCTTAGCATCTGGAGCAAATAACATGTTCATCCGCTTTAATCTCGTTGTTTCACATGAATGACTGGCTGCACACAAAATAAAATACATCGAGGGAGAATATGGCAGAGTATAAAGCCTCAAGTATAAAGTCAGATGACAGCAGAATTAACTACACATGTATTTACAGAATCTGTACTAGTTCAGAGAGCCAAGCAGATTTTTAAAAGAAGAAGTCATTAATATCTTTGTTTTACTCAACTGCATGACAACTACAAAAGTCAATTACATTCTTATAAAAACTGCATGTGCTTAATCTTCTCTTCTTGAGAGAAATTGCACAATAAATAAAGACAAATTTCCTGTTAAGTGCCTCTCCAGAAATGTTCCATGCTTCTGCATATTCACCAATCTCCCTGTAAGGATCTGCATTTTTGTGATGATCATTTAGGAATTACACATACAAAGAAAATACACCTGTTAGACCTGAAAAGGTCAAAGTCATTCAAGATTCTGAAGTCAACAGTTAAAACATCTTTAACAGCTTTGACTTGGCACAGAAAAGTATTTAAAAACAAGATAAATTAAAAAATAATAACAAAACAAATTATACTTTTGACTTTGTTTAAAGTTGGTGACTGCATTATCTATGGGGAGTGTCCTGTTGGATCAAATGGTTTGTGAACATGACATGAAGTAAAACGTGTATGGTGATAAAGATTGGTATCATTAATATGTCCAGAGGTTAAAACAATACGGCAGTGGGAATCACAGCATACAGCTTTGTACCGATTCATCTTAATCTTCTGGAAAGCAAAACGACATATGACCCCAATGTGACAGCCATCTTGGGTCACAGGTCAAAATGAAGGGTGTGGTTAGATTTTGCCTGAGGAGTTTTTATACCATGAAAATATTAAATGCTTTCTGAGATATTAGCAGTAGCTACAAGCTCCCCTCGTGGGGATGCTTATTTACTATATTAATGAGCCTTGGGTGGAGTTTCCAGCTTTGAGACTAGAAAAAGAAATGGACCAAGAGTTAAATGTGACTCACGTGTGAAATGGCTGGAGGTGGAAGGGTTAACGCTGTCACTGCTGTCCGCGCTCTCGCTGCTCAAAACCTCATCGTCAGATTCATGTACAGAGGAGCACAGTGAGGAGCCATCCACTTCTTCAAACTTTCTTTTTAAAATTCCACTCATGGCTTCAGCTCTCTATCAGGTGCACCTGTTAAAACACAAAGTACATGGTTTAGCATGTGGCATAAGAGGTTGAGTAAACAATAATACACATTTTACTACTGCTCTTAATCAGAATGATATTTTCTTTATCTTGCACTTAATTTTACTCTTCAAGATAACCGTATTCATGTCTTTTGTGATGGCTCATATTTGAATTTTTCCATTTATTTTACTTACTACTTGCTCATAATGGAATTTATTCTTATAACCAAATAATTTAAGTTTAACTGCTCTTAGTCGTAATCGTTCTCAAACGTAATTTACTGTATTTTGTTACCTGGAAAAGGGTGCCTGCCTAGAAATAAATAAATAAACAAATAAATATAAAATGCTTCACAAAATTCAGGTTGGGCAAATTCTTCATTATTTCTGCAAAGGGGGATTTCTGTTTTTATTATAAAAGAACCAACTCAAACAGACTATGCAAAGAACAATACAAAAATGCACTGCTGTTTGCAAAGCTGATTTGAGAAACACTGGGTAGCAATGAGAAACATGGTTAACTGACTTTATGAACACTATAGGCAATTAAGGTGTGTTTGTATGCCTCATAAAAAGAACATAAATATGTAAAACAATATCATTTTTTTTTAATGTACTAAATTCCAAGGGGAATCATTTCACCGACAGCGTTATGAATTACCTGGGCAATTGGAAAAGAAACATGTCTAGTGTGCTATTTGGCTTTGCTTGATCTTTGTTTCCACTGAATTAGGCCTTGCTAGTTAGAAAATAAAATATATTTAGGACAGCAGGTCCCTTCGTGGTTCCAGGATTCGTCATTTTTGTTCATACACGGTAATTGCATCTCTGCATTACTTAAAAACTTCTTCTTTGATTACCAATATATATTTTTGATGTATTGAAGTCTTTGTTATAATGCTTAATATGCTATTATTTTATTAATAATTGATAGACTGACTTCAAAATGACCCTACTGTAATTCAAGAGTATGAGGCAGACTGAAAATGCACTGATGGCTGGAACACACTCGATACTGCTCTTTGTTTACTATAGTACAGTAAAGCAGACCATTTTGGAGAGTGAAGTGCGTCACATCAACGTTATTTTTTTTCTACTGAGGAATCGATGAAGGAACAATTTTAAATTGAAATCACATATTGCATTAAACATTTTGCACAGCTTTGCAGGTAAAGGGAGGCAGAATTGCAGTAGTCAACAAAAAGGTTCAATGGATGCACAGCACACAATGTCTGCACCGATTTTAATACAGTTCTCAAATTAAAACTTTTTTTTTTTTTTTAATGATATTAATGATTAAACTCAAAAGGCTATTTTTTGTAAAATTAGAAAAAGACTGCAAATCACCACATTCCACGCTTACTGCCCCATATGCTAATACTGAATCTAATGCATAACATTATTTGTAATTTTCAAGCATTTGCATCATTATATATTGCATTTTAAAAAACTGATACATTTGCTTTAGGTGTCAGGTGCACATCATTGAGATCTTACCATAAGGAACATGTCAGTTAAAATAATATAAATTCTGTCTTAATATTCCTCAGCCAATCCCAAATGATGACAGAGTTCATAAAAAAAATTGAATTTATAGTACATTTAAAAAATAAAACAAAAACTTATCGATGCAAAAATACAAATGGTATTTACAGTTTAACACAGTAAACTCTGAATTGCAGTCCAATATTTTTATGGAAATTAACATGCATACTGACGCAATGAAGTGCTCTGATCAAGCTGATTATAAAAGGTAAAACAAACAAAAACACCCCCCAAAAAACCTAGCACAATTCTTAACCAAAAACCTGTGTAGAAATGTAATTACAAATAGAATCATAATCTTAAATTACAATAGTTTATGATTAGTATTACATATAAAAATACACAGTCCAATTTTGATTATACCCTAAAAAAGAGATTACTATTCTGCAAAGTAGGGGAGCCCAAATGTACGATTTTCGTAATGTAATTTATTTTCACAATGTAATTTATGTTCATAATTACAATCTTTTAAACATACTGTTTTTGGAATTATGGTGATCTAAATTTAGCTTTTTTTTTTTTTTAATCCAATTGTGGTGTTTGTACCAAATTATTGATCATACAGTAATAGCCTCAGTTGTGATCAGTTCTACATCATCGCCTGCAAACCAGCAGGGATTTGTCTGGTCGGGTGAGAAGTCCCAAGAGGAATGCCTGGAATTTGTCCCAGGAATAAAATGTTTGATTGGCTGAATTTTTAGACATTATCATCCACCATAACTAACATTTTAGCTTAGTGTTACAAAATTCTTCTACACTGCATACATCCCCTCCTTCATACAGGTATACATTTGTGGGGAATTAAAGGATTTATTAACACAATACATGTAGTTTACATGACCAGCAATTCTATAAAATCTTTAAAATGATATGCAACCCCAGCAAATGAAAAATTATCATGCATATTACAATTTCTATAGAAAATATATTAAAACAAATTGCAATTCTAATTTCTGGTTATTTATATGTTCTCTGTGTTTGACTACTGTATTTTAGATTACCTCCTGGTCCTCAATGTTTATTGCAAAACTAGTCTCCTCCAAAAAAGAATGCATTTCTAAATTTAAATACAACAAAAAATGTATATCAATTTCTGTAAATAAATAAATAAATAAATAAAAGCTAGCTCTATGAACTTTAACCTACAAATCAGTATGCTAATTAAACATCTGCATCAAATCATAATGTTTAAATCAAACCGTTTCAAACGTTGAAACATTATCCTGGCTGTAAAATTCAGGATTTTACCATATATAAAAGTGTTTTTTTTTTTTTTCTTGATATATTTTTTATTATTACAGACTTCAACTGGCCCGAG
Organism: Polyodon spathula; assembly: GCF_017654505.1. NCBI lineage: Eukaryota > Metazoa > Chordata > Actinopteri > Acipenseriformes > Polyodontidae > Polyodon > Polyodon spathula. The sequence continues at coordinate 37,724,223 of NC_054543.1, read as the reverse complement.
GTGACCTATGAACCCCTAGTCTCTGCAGTCAAAAGCTGCTGGGCTTGTCTTATTTGCATACGGCTTGCTTCAGCTGACGATACCAAAAAACAAGGGCTGCTGGGTAAGAGGGACAAAAGCTGCATTTCATGCACGGTCCCCGAGACGCTCAAGCTGGAGCTGTATTACATTTCTTTGCTCTTTTTCAGTACAAACATCATTTTCTTAAAAGAATCAGAATTTGTATTTTGCTCCCAGCTTTTGAGCTCACAGTATGTGCTGTAGCTTCTACCTAAAGTGGTTTCCATGGAGACACTTATATACTTGCACCATTAGTGATAATTGAAAGAGCAGAAAACATTTCAGTAATTTCCGTATTACTGAAAAAGGCACGTCCTTAAAAAAAGGTTTAGAAAACTTAAACACCACTGATATTATGCATTTGCACGTTATTCATTCTTACTTGAGTGAGCTACAGAACAGTGTTTATGATCATTATTTCTGTTCAGTTTCTGGTTCCTTTGATGCCAACAGTCAACATTTAGTGAAAATAAAATTCACACACTGTATATAGTTTTTCTGCTGCTTGTGCATATGTATTAAAACAGTTTTCATACAATGGTTACAACTTAATTCTATCTAATAGCACAAAAAAATGACCTGCAACGCTTTTGCTCTGTAGCATTGGCAACTGGCATGATGTCATGCAGCACAGTAGATGACAGCAGACTTTCTACTTCAGGTTTACAACAGGAATATTGAAACTGATGTTATTTTAGCATACATATCTGCTGATATTGCACAGATCTGGCAATCAGTCCCCTTCTGCAGTTTAAAGAAACAATGACAATTGTTTTGACACTCCCTCAGTTCATAATAATGAATTTAAACAAATATTACATGGCAACGTTTTGCAGTCTTCATGAACGTTTAAAAAAATAAATGCAACTGATGTTTATTCCTCCATAGCCGTAAACTGTATCCGTATTAATATATATATATATATATATATATTATATATAGATATATATATATATATATAATGTCTAATGCTTCTGCATCTCAATCTTGGTAAAGAGTAAACAAATGCAGCACTTTGTTTAAGCACTTTACACAACAACTGACCTGTTCAGACTGCTATATCTCCACTTCTGTCCCCTTCTTGGGAGGGGAAAAAAACTGTTACAAAAAATAAATAAAATAAAGCAATGAAATTTAATGACGGAGTCCCATTCTGTATCAATCCATTTACTTGCACTGTTCTCTGAGGCACAGCTAGAACCTGAGAATTTCCCAGGACAGACTGACACTGCCGGTACCATATGTTTTACTGTTTAAGGGTGAGAGCTGTTCTCTGCACAAAGGCTCATTAGCTGTTGCCGGCTGAACTGCTCCAGTCTGACTGAGGCTGCCTGTGTGATCACATGGGAGGGATGTCAGAGAGCCAGGCGTGCCTATGGTCATGCTGTCTGCAGATATTTTTACCAGATAAATACTAGGTAAAAAATCACCACATACTGTAGCAAGCAGATTGTAGGCTTTGTTGTTTTATTATATGACACTGTAATTAAAACATTGTATAAAACGTATGCAACAACACACCAAAATCATCAACAGATACTGTACCAACAGTATCAGTAAGTAAACTTCCAGGAGAGGATTACTTATTTTAAAATGTAAAGATATACTGTAGAGAGATGGTCTGTTTAAATTATAAAAACACCCCCCCCCCCCCCCCCCCCCCCCCCCCCCCCCCCCCCCCCCCCATTGTCAACACCTGAGTTCCACAGAGCTCAATCTGAATAATCAGTGTCAGCAGCACTAATATAGTAATACAAATAAATATCCCTTATTGCACCAATGGAAATACTATTCCCATTGCATAGAATTCTGAACCATTCCAAGCTTTATAATAATCTTAATTAGAACACCCAAGCTTGATACCTACAGTTTACTCAATGGCTAATTAAGCCCACAACAAAACTTAAAAAAGATTGAAACTACAATGACCCCGTTCACACTTGCAATTCAGGGCCACCTTTTCTCATACGTCAAAAAAGAAAAGGCAGTCCAGGGCTGGACCAGATTTAGTCTGCCACTTCGATGTGGCCCAGGGCCTGCAATCGGAGACCATGAATGTATGAACGCAAAGCAGACTAGGGCCGGCCTTTTCGTATAAAGCAACGTGGCTGCATAGCTCAGTAGACACTTCCATACTCTCATGTGTGCGAAAGGTGAATAGAAAGTTGAATGCTCTGCTAGCCAAGACGGCAGTGGATCAATATTGAATGGTAATTATTGCTACATCATACAACTTTAATTATAAAAATATTTTTAAAAAATGTAAAAATCTAGCGGGTTAACACTCAGGTTGTTTCTTTCACATACTATACGAGCTGCAGTGCATTCATAATTATCACAATTACCTTTTTTTCCTCTTATTTAGTAACTAAGCAAAACATATAAAAACCACAGGATTGTGGATCTTAGTAATGATCAGCAATGCTGGTGACTTGTTTATTTTTCACGCAATGATATACACAGTTACAGAAGTGTGCAGCTTTACATTAAAATGTCGATTATTTTAGCTGCTTGCTTTCACACACACACACAAAAAAAATACTATTCTCATCCACAAACATTAAGATTGTTGATAGACCTTGTAAATGTGAGACCCTCACTGTAATATTTCAGTGCCTGCTATTGTGATTATTATTCTTAATGTTATTCTAATGGCAATAGACCAGTGCTTTATTATGAAGCACCCGTCACACAAATAAATATTTATACCAGTCAACACTATCAAGTTGCTGTTTCCCGCATTCTGCAATTGTGGGTGTGGGTAACATACATACACACACACACACACACACACACACAATACAACTGCAACTGTGTGGCACTGAACAAATTATACTAATAAGAAACATCTGCTACAAATCAAGGATTACTGTATATTCCAGTAGCTCTTCCATTCTGAGTGCAGGCTATCGTTCCATAAAAAAACAAGCAATTCACCACATTTTAGGCCTGCTTTTGTCACATATGTGAATGTGCAAAGGCGCCTTAAACCGCAAATGTGAATGGGGTTGCAGACCTAAATCTGAGGCGGCCCTGGGCTAGCACAGCAGTGTGAACAGGGTCTTATTTCTATCCATGATTTGGCGATGATCGATTATAGCACCTTACATAAAAATGTATTGTCCACCATGCCATCCCTTTCCTTCATTAAATCATTGATTCCAATGAACAGTAAAATGTTATACATTATGTGCAAGAGATAATTAATTTCCGCTTGTATAAAAAGTAACAAGCCATAAACAAATACATGAATAACTATACATACGTATGCCTCCAGTTTGTATAAAGCAACGCTTCATTCTTCAGAGAAAGATCTTGGGTATACAGTAATGGTTAAATGTTAATGAGCACTTGAAATTAACCTCCTTAACAGTAAACTAAATAAATCTGTGTTATCACTGGAGAAATTGTATGACAAGGCATATTTTGTGCAAACATGTGCCACAGTCAACAAAAACAAACAACAACAACAACATGCATTAATAATATGCTGTCATGCAGGAGTTACCTCTTTCAAAGCTTCAGGGGGAATGCAAAAAGTGCATTTTTTGACAGGTGTTTGTTTCACTGTGTAAATGTAGGACAACATGAATAAACACACACACACACACACACAACTCATTAACAGGCAGCTCTGGCAATGATCAGCAACAGATGATGTGTGTGCTAGAAATGTTTGCAATATAATAATGTGGTGCCTCCAATGAAGAAAACACTACAGGCATTTGCTGTGTTTCTTTTTTTTTACTTTGTAGTATTTTTCTACATTACTGTTATTCTTACGTATGCCTTGTTTCTATTTGCAACCAGTCTATAAAACACAATCTTATCTTGTTCCAATATCAAACTGGGGCTGCTGCCGGTTCCATCTGCAGTGTACAATCTAACCTGCAAGCGGGTGTTCTACAAAGGTCAAAGATCACCTACACGTATAACTTTTTCATAAAGAATGTATTCACGGCCCTCAGCTCTGCATTTGTTTTTATTTTCTACAATGCAAACCAGTCTCTAATGTCCTTTGCATTAGATACTCCATCAAAGTGAATGAGCTACAGCGAATTTGCTCTGTATGCATTTCAAACTTGTACTGTCCCAGTTCGAAATCGCTTTGATTTCAATCTGCTGCCTACAGAAACACAGATCAACTCAATCCCAGTGGCAGATGGAAACAAGGCATAAGATCTTTTAAATTGGATTGTTTAAACTGAGATCTCTGCCTTCTGATCACTAATGCTTCAAATCACATGACAATCTGCTAACTTAATCCAGCTTTCTAGATTAAATGGCTAACCTCAAACAATAGGATTTCAGGCAGCTAAAAAAAGGCTTTCATCTTAGACTGTTATTTTGCAAAACCAAGCAAGCATGCCTAAACACTGACGGTCTTGGTATAAATTTGTATAAAAAAAGAATACAATTTAAAAAAGCAAAAGCAACTCCACAAAATCACACTTTGTCTGCTGGCCTTAAACAAACAAAAAAAAAAGAAAACTACTTTTCAATTGCATTAATTCTCTTAAAAACACTACACAAAAGTTTAAGGTTATGACACATAAAATATAAAACAAAATTGCCTGTTTCTTTTTCTGTTTGTGTTGTCATAAAACATGCAGCTCTATGCATTGAAAACACATACTGTGTTTGTTATTTAAAATATTCCCATGCTGTCTCAATTTAAAAGGGGGAAAATGTTGTCTGACTACACACATCCGATCAAAGAAAACCCTGGGAATTATTTGCAGAGAAACTGCAGCTAAAATAAGATGATACCTGTATATTATTTTTACAGTCAATTGGAGGAGGAAGTAACACCAATGCTTGTGCATTTCCTTTCCCAGAGCACAGTCTAATCTTGTCTAATACTGCGAGAGAGAGAGAGAGAGAGAGAAAGAATACTGTGCCAACTTATCTCTTTTAACAGTAACAAGAACCATTGTAGTACTACAGATATCCAGTTACTGTATTTTTTTCTCTATCTCTCATTACGAATGATATGACATTGATGCACTGCAATCTTCCATCTACACTAACATTTGCCCTTCAAGGTATTTCACTGTGAGATTTGGCAGCAGGATATTTACTACAGCAAGTATGGCATATATTTTTGTATTTGCAATGTACTGTTTTATACCAAACCATACTTAACCAGTGTCCCTCCATGTACTTCCTTGCACAAAGCCAAAACTGGTATGCCATCTCCTCCATCCTTGCTATTGTAGCAGCTTACATTGTGAAGAAAATAGCTTTAACAGTTTTAGCCTAATTTACAAATTAACAATAATTTTAAAGTCCACCTAGAGGCCTTAAAGAGCAAATGTGTTTTTTTTTTGTCACCACTAAATTCTAAATCTATTAGTAGACACATTAGACTATATAAATATGAAAAACATAATAAACATAATAAACTACCAGTATTAGCCATATATGAAATATAATTAATGCATGTGTGGTTTTTCAGGTGGAAATGTTCTTTGTCTAGCTTTGGATCTGTCCATTTTGTCAACACTCAGGATTCCAGTCATGGTCTGCAAGCATGAATGTACTACCCTGTGCTAATTCAGGAGTCCAGGACATATTACTAAATATATTATATTTCACAAAAGGAACACCAATCAACAACTTAGGCACTCCATTTCTATGCAAATACTATTTTGGATCCTGGCATGTTTGGAATATTAGCATTTAGAATATGTACTCCAATATATTCGTATTCAAGTCATTGTATTCAGATTACTACTGCTAGCATGTATGGATGTATCATTACTGGAATACAAACTGAACCAAGCTTGCAGATAAAATGCACCATGTACTTCTAGTTAATAGTCATTGATCGAGACACACAGGCACCATCGCTGGGAAGACACAGGCTTGTATAAAAATCACTCTTTCAATCTACAATATAACCAGGTCTATAGTGGGTAAATATATAATATCAACACAAGTCAGGTTTCTTCACAAAGTAAGTTTAATTGTAATGGATATGGGTCAACTCCACAAAATCTTTCTCAGTGTTTAAAACAAAGCTCATATAACACAGCATAAAGGATAATAACATGTCCTTTTTTATTATTTCACTGGTGTCAGTTAATGTCACACAGTCATATGTGAACACCAACAATTGCAGATAAAATTCAGTATCCCGATAACAAGAATCTGACATTCTACTTTGACAAAGATGGCATGTGTGCTGATGTCAGAACAGGAAATGAAAGCAGCACAATAGCAGACTGGGGTACAGCTGCGCTGCAGCGTGTTTATTTACAAAATAAAAGGTTTAAAACAAAACAAAACACTGATACAAAACAAAGGGCATGTGGGCCAAAATAAACAGACAAACAAAACACCAATACAAGCAAGTACTGTGCAGGTAAGAAGGTATAAAGCCAGCACAAGCAGCAATTGTTTACTTTTTAGTTTTCCTTTCATTACCTCCTCTCTACTCCCGTTCTCCGCTCACCAAACACTCTCATTCTCGTTAAAATATCTGCAAATTGAAGTATAAAACACAACAAAAAGTTTGCCAACTGAAGAAAGGTTAGGCCGGTGATATTGTTTTTAGTGCGATTAGGAAGCTAGCACTCCTTTAAGTGCAACAAACACAATGTTTAACAAAACCCTAAAACTGAAGTCACCTTGGGAGGACACCAATCAAATCTG